>NC_069502.1:1143795698-1143838198 GCF_027579735.1 Bombina bombina
CCCCTATTCTGCCACCCCCAATGTCGTTGCAACCTACCTACAATTATTAACCCCTAATCTGCCGCCCCCAATGTCGCCGCCACTATAATAAAGTTATTAACCCCTAAACCTAAGTCTAACCCTAACTTAAATATAATTTAAATAAATCTAAATAAAAATACTATTATTAAATAAATTATTCCTATTTAAAACTAAATACTTACCGTATAAAATAAACCATAAGATAGCTACAATATAACTAATAGTTACATTGTAGCTAGCTTAGGGTTTATTCTTATTTTACAGGCAAACTTTGTATTTATTTTAACTAGGTAGAATAGTTATTAAATAGTTAATTAACTATTTAATAACTTCCTAGTTAAAATATATACAAATATACCTGTAAAATAAATCCTAACCTAAGTTACAATTACACCTAACACTACACTATCATTAAATAAATTACCTAAATTAACTGAAATTAATTACAATTAAATTAAATAAACTAAATTACGAAAAAAATAACCCACAAAATTACAGAAACAATAAAATAATTACAATTTTTTAAAACTAATTACACCTAATCTAATCCCCCTAATAAAATAAAAAAGCCCTCCAAAATAATAAAAATCCCTACCCTACTACTAAATTACAAATAGCTCTTAAAGGGATTTTTGGCTGGGCATTGCCCCAAAGTAATCAGGCTTTTACCTGTAAAAAAAGACAATACCCCCCAACAATACAACCCACCACCCACACAACACCAACCCTACTCTAAAACCCACCCAATTACCCCCTTAATAAAACCTAACACTACCCCCAGTGAAGATCACCCTACCTTGAGATGTCTTCACCCAACCGGGCAGAAGTGGTCCTCCAGAGGGTCCCAAAGTCTTCATCCTATCCGGGCAGAAGAGGGACCTCCAGATGGGCAGAAGTCTTCATCCAGGCAGCATCTTCTATCTTCATCCATCCGGAGTGGAGCGGGTCCATCTTCAAGATATCCAACACGGAGCATCCTCTTCCTTCCAATGCCTAACACTAAATGACGGTACCTTTAAGTGATGTCATCCAAGATGCATCCCTTGAATTCCAATTGGCTGATAGAATTCTATCAGCCAATCGGAATTAAGGTAAAAAAAATCCTATGGCTGATCCAATCAGCCAATAGGATTGAGCTTGCATTCTATTGGCTGATTGGAACAGCCAATAGAATGCAAGCTCAATCCTATTGACTGGCTAGATCAGCCAATAGGATTGAAACTTAAATACTATTGGCTGATTGCATCAGCCAATAGGATTTTTCTACCTTAATTCGCGATTGCTGATAGAATTCCTATCAGCCAATCGGAATTGAAGGGACGCCATCTTGATTACATCACTTAAAGGTACCTTCATTCAGAAGAGGATGCTCCATGTCGGATGTCTTGAACATGGAACCGCTCCGCGCCGGATGGATGAAGATAGAAGATGCCATCTGGATCTGCCCATCTGGAGGACCACTTCTGCCCGGTCTGGAGGTACCACTTCTGCCGGAATCGTTGAGGGACTTCCGGCCCGGTTGGGTGAAGACTTCTCAGCAGGTAAGGGTGAATCTTCATGGGTTAGTGTTAGGTTTTTTTAAGGGTGTATTTGGTGGGTTTTAGAGTAGGGTTGGTTGTGTGGGTGGTGGTTTTAATGTTGGGGGGGGTTGTAATTTTTTTTACAGATAAAAGAGGCTGATTACTTTGGGGCAATGCCCCGCAAATGGCCTTTTTAATTTTAGTATTATTTTCTTTAATTTAGTGGGGGTTTTTGTACTTTAGATAATTTTTATTTAATTGTATTTAAATTGTAATTTAGTTTTAGGGAATTTATTTAATTATAGTGTAGTGTTAGGTGTAATTGTAACTTAGGTTAGGTTTTATTTTACAGGTATAATTGTATTTATTTTAACTAGGAAAGTTATTAAATAGTTAATAAACTATTTAATAACTATTCTACCTAGTTAAAATAAATACAAACTTGCCTGTAAAATAAAAATAAACCCTAAGCTAGCTACATGTAACTATTAGTTATATTGTAGCTAGCTTAGGGTTTATTTTATAGCTAAGTATTTAGTTTTAAATAGGAATAATTTATTTAATTATAGGAATATTTATTTAGATTTATTTAAATTATATTTATATTTAATTTAGTGGTTGTTAGGGTTAGACTTAGGTTTAGTGGTTAATAAATTTAATATATTGGCGGGGGTGTAGGGGGGCAGATTAGGGGTTAATAAATATAATGTAGGTGGCGGCGGTGTAGGGGTCGGCAGATTAGGGGTTAATAAGTATAATGTAGTGACGGCGGTGTAGGGGGTGGCAGATTAGGGGTTAATAAGTATAATGTCGGTGGCGGCGGTGTAGGGGGCAGCAGATTATGGGTTAATAAGTATAATGTAGTGGCGGCGGTGTAGGGGGCGGCAGATTAGGGCTTAATAAGTATAATGTAGGTGGCGGCGGTGTAGGGTGCGGCAGATTAGGGGTTAATAAGTATAATGTAGGTGGCGGTGGGCTCCGGGAGCGGCGGTTTAGGGGTTAAACACTTTATTTAGTTGCGGCGGGGTCCATGAGCGGCGGTTTAGGGGTTAATATATTTATTAGAGTTGCGGTGGGCTCCGGGAGCGTCGGTATAGGGGGTAAGCAGTATAGTATAGTGTGGGTGTTTAGTGACAGGGTACCAATAAAGCTGGGAAAAAGCCGAAGAGCAGCGGGATCGATGACTGTTAGTTAACAACATTCCGCTGCTAATCGCCCCGTAGTTGGTGCGTGGCTTTTTGACAGCTTTTTTGGTAACTTTGGAGAGTGTATTCAGGTTCGCGGCAGCGATGTTAGGCGATCTTAGGCGAGCGTATTGGTGCCGTTGAATGCAAGTAAGTTGACGGCTTGATAAGTAAATGCCTATGTGTGTGATGAGAACAGGTCGTCATGCAAATTACTGCCGGTAAGTATGATTACCCGTTCTCATCATAAAGGGGAATTGCTGATCACAACATCGGATCAACGATTCCCCCGCACGGCAGGCAGGAATATTGATAGTATATTGAGACTACTAGTGATGTCACCACAGACATGTCTGGTGACATAAAAAAGGTGCGGGACAACAATGCTACAAGCAGGTAAGGAAGCTGGATGGGTGGTGGCTGTTAAAACTGCTCAATCTCAGCTCCCTTACTAGCCATATACCTCCAAGATACCTCATTTGCAAGCTGATTACTTGCTTTTTGAAATGATGGTGGTCTTGGAAAGCCACAAGCACCCAGATCTTTGTAAACATGGGGTTTGCTGGGGAGAAAAAGAGACCCCTAATAAAGTTTCTATTATAGTAGAAAAGTCCATCTCTTAAAAACATAAATTCATTTTTCTCTGTATAGCTAGGTGGTAACAGTTATCACCATGCAAGAAAAAAGTGCTTTCATTTTTGTACTGCACTAAGGAGCCCCTCTAGTTTATATTTTAACCCCCAAAAGTCTGTATGGGCCCCTATTTCACATCTGTCTCACTCTGATGACAATTTAGTAAGGTGAATACAGTAAGCACAGTGGTCACCTAGTCATTTTTAATACTATTTGCAAAAATCTTATAAAAATATATATTTTTTTTTCATATTTTGATGGAGCTATCTCACATTCCATGAAATATAAATCTAATAATGTTACATTCTGAATCTACTGGTTCTGTTAACAAAACACTATATAATGGGCATGTCCGCCGCACATACGCTGTCTGCATTTATCATTGCACCAGCAGTTCTGGTCGCTAGCAGGGGGTGTTAATCAACCTGGTAATATTCGATCGGGTTGATTTCTGTCCGCAGTCTCAGAGCAGGCGGACAAGTTATGGAGCAGCGGTCTTTAGACTCGCCGGAGACAAGGGGCATCAAGCTCCATACAGATCTTGATAAATATGCCCCAATGTGTTTGGGTCACTCACTAAAATTTGACTTACAATAGAGTTTAAATGTAAGTAGCAAACAAAGCTTAAAACGTGTTTAGCACAGAGGTGTGCAAAAGGTTTAGCAACAAAAGGGTTAAGAAGATATTCATAAATTATAAATATGGCATTTATGTGCTGCTGTTGATTGGGTAATATTCTTTTATTTAAAACATTTTTTTTTAATGTCTTCTTTTATGCCAAAGGATATTTTGCAGACACTTTATAAATAGCAGCAAATTAAATAAAACGAATTTACAACATTGTGTTGGCTTAAAAGAACTAAACTAAATCATTGAATCATAAAATGTGTTTATTAAATCAGTTTTTCTTGGATTA
This sequence comes from Bombina bombina, assembly GCF_027579735.1. Taxonomy (NCBI): domain Eukaryota; kingdom Metazoa; phylum Chordata; class Amphibia; order Anura; family Bombinatoridae; genus Bombina; species Bombina bombina. The sequence goes on from NC_069502.1 coordinate 1,143,799,973, forward strand.
TTAGGTATTTGGCAGTCAACAAAATGAGTGCAGTATAAGTTATTTGCCTTTCTTTTCCCTCCACCCAAACACTTTCCAGATTATATTTTCATAAATAAACCTAATCTTTTCTAATAAAGCAATGCTGGAGGGCAGTAATATCTCAATTATATAGTGATGCATAGGGAGATAGTCCTCTTCTAATTATTAAAAAGTAAATATTGGCCATAATAAACATTAAGCGCTACATTATACTTGCTGTTCAGCCCTATCCTAAAACTAAACAAACAAACAAAAAATTATACAAAAAACATCCCCCCCCCCCAAAAAAAAACCCAACTAAAAATAGAAGTTAGAACCCCAAGTTGAGTCTTAAAGCTGTGGGTACATGGTGGTGGTCATTGGATCCATGGTGGCGGTCCTCTCCAGAGGTCTTCCTCTCTGGTGTAGGTCCTCTTCTGTGGCCCTCTGGAGTGGTCTTCACCAGTGGTCCTTCTCTTCTTTCTTCCAGAACACCTTCATGTTGTCCCCACAGCACACTGATCTTTCAATGCCAGTTGCTCCTTTTATAGTGGTGTCCTGGCAATTTTATTGGCTGATTTCTAACTTAAATTCAAATCAGCCAATAGAAAGTGCTTTTTTCCTATTGGCTTATTTAAATTTTAATTAGAAGTCAGCCAATAGTAATGCCAGGACAACCATCTGAAAGGGGAAAGCTGGAATTTAAATGTCAGTGTGCTGAGGGGACAGCAGCATGAAGCCACACATACATGTATACCTAGGTATCGCTTCAAAAAATAATACTATGGGAAACAAAGCAAATTTGATAATATGAAGTAAATTGTAAACTTTTTTCACATTGTATATATAATAAAGAAACATTTTGGGTTTTATATCTTTTTAATATCAGTTTCCCTCTGACCATTAAGAGATTCACTGTAGGGGTTACGTGTGATTTTTTCTCTCATAGTTAAAAGATTGATGCTTGCTATAATTTTTCATAAAAAAGTAGAAGGTGACCTGTAGAATATATACACACTGGGAAATGTAAGCCTATAAATACCGCAGATCACTGGAAGTTCAGAATTTTAGACAAATAAAATGCCATTGTTGAAGACTTCCTCTCTTTTGATAAACATTTTCCAGGTGTATGCAATTCATTCACAATCACTTCATTTAAAAAGGTTACCATTAATATTACATTACATGACATGTTTTCTCTTTTCATAAACTTTTTTCCACTTTCTATCTTTTTCTTTTTTTAAAACTATATAATAATGTGGTTAAAGGGACAGTAAACCCAAAAAATGTATTTCTTTATTTAGATAGAGAATGCAATTTTTAAAAAGTTTCCAATTTACTTCTATTATCAAATTTGCTTTGTTCTTATGTTATTCTTTGTTGAAGGGATACCTAGGTAGGTAGCGTGCACATGCCTGAAACACTACATGACAGGAAGTAGTGCTGCCATCTAGTGCTCCTGCTAATGTATAACATTATTGCAAAACTGCTGCCATATAGTGTTGTGGACACGTGCATACTCATGAGCTTACATTTCAGCTTTCCAACAAAGGAAAACAAGAAAATGAAGAAAATTTGATAACAGAAGTAAATTGGAAAGTTGTTTAAAATTGTATGTTCTATCTGAATCATGAAAGAAAAAAAATTGGTTTTATGTCCCTTTAAGTTACTTTTTTAGTTTCCAGTGTTCCATTTTAATTATTTCAACCAGATTCTAGTAAATTAATACTATGGAAATATTATCCGAAGAATGATATTTGTGAAAAAAAAGTAAAGTTTTGCATATGTACTTGGATTTACACACATATTATATATATATATATATATATATATATATATATATATATATATACACACATAATTGTAGAGTAACTATGTCTTTATATATATACATACAGTATACAGTATACGTCTAAATATATATATATACACACACATAATTGTAGAGTAACTATGTCTTTATATCTCACTTCATCTGTCTGAAGGTGTAAAAGGCTTAAATATCTGATTGGCTGTGGAGAACTATTGCACACATGACCTTTCTGCTAAATGAAACATGTGTTCATCTAGGACAAAGAAACAATAATTCATTACTTATCCAGGCAACTCTAAACTACTATTCAAGACAATTACTGCTATATCATTTGCTTTTCTAACTCATAGCTAGTTATGGGAGGAAAAAAAAAAAACCAAGAAGTTCAATGAAGACCTTCTGATCACTGGAGACCAATTAATGACGTGACTTCCTCACAGGCTGCAAGAAACTAAGTACATTATAATCATCTGTGATATTAATATCAGCTTTGGGAAAGTCAGGCATCAGCTCTATGGGGAAGGAAGTGGCGTGAGCAAGAATTGTGGAATGTTAAGTATTTGACAGTAAAGAAGCAATATCTTATTATTATTCCCCACAAGCACTTTCCTTATTTTAAAGATATGTTAAAATGAGTTGTTGTATTTTAAGTTTAAGCAAGCAATTATTTTCAAGAGTTTATGTTCATGATAACAAAGACCCCATTTGAATTCCATCATAACAGCCATGAAAAGGCATTACATGCATGTTCAGGGGATTTTTTAGCTCATTTTCATAATCCACTCCAATAAATTTGAATACTCACCCAAGTTAAGTTCACAAGAAATGTGTTTGTTAATGAAATTTTTATAATAATTTACAGCGATTATCTATATTTGTAGTCATGCATTATAACCAACTAACGGAAAAACACTGCACCATCACACCAGGGAAGCAGTATTCTACCCTAAATAAGCTCATGTTAATCAGGATAATCTTAGCTGTCTAGTTTGATTTGGAAAAAAGAGGGGTAGACAGGCTAAATATACAGTAAATATAAATAAATATATATATATAAAAAAGAGGGGTAGACAGGCTAAATATACAGTAAATATAAATAAATATATATATATATTTACAAACTTATTTTATACACATTATAAATTCATATATAAACATACAAATACAGCATACGTAGTTAAATGACCTAATACTTACCACACCCATACACACACTTTTTAATGACGTACACGTATTCTGAACAGCATTTGTCTGGTGAAAAGAAAAAAGAGAGAGCAGATGAGTTTGAAGGGGGAAAATGAAGGTAGTGAGAAGTGAGTGGGAGGAAGATGGAGAAAGATAAGGATAGTGATGGAATGGACACTGGGAGAGGGATTAAAAAAGATTGAAAATGATAGAAAAATAATAGAATTAATAAAAGAAGCAGTGAGAGTGATGATTGTTACGGTACCAACAGGATACCAAGGGTTAATACCAGGGAACAACGTCCTGCATAGGGAATCAGCAATTCACAAACCAGCCAGTTTTCAGGTTTAAACAGAATGTCATTTATTAAAGGCTATGCCTAGTATTTATGCAGGTCTGACCCCCCCCCCCCCCCCCAGATGGGGGTTGAAAGACTGTTGTACATTACATGGAGGGAACAAGCCCTTTGACATGATACAATAGAATTATATTACTTAAACACTTCAACCACAAGACACTCTTGGCTCTTCTTATCACTTAGGCGTTTTCTCTCTGAGGGTGATCAAACAATGGAATTCTTATCACTAACTAAATTATGGTTGGAGCCAGCAACTTGTGTTTAGAAAATAGTTTTCTTAAAGCTAAACACAGTTAACTCCTTCAGTCCTGACAGAAGGGTCTGTCACATAGCTCCCCCCTTGTGGAACACTCTGGCAGACCCGGCTTGACCCTTTTGCGGGTCAACCTGGGGATGACCGACTAGGAGGTGGTAGGCATGTCAGTTTTCTGGGACAATCCATCTGTATTCCCGTTATGAGAGAGAATTCCTGTCCATACAAACAAGGGTTCAAATTCCTCAGTGCCCAGACCAGGGCCAAACAGTCCTTCAAAATCCCATCAGCTTCTTTACGAGTTTTCTGTACCTGCTCTTTATAGGTATCCACAATCCCTTCATACTGACATAGGGTGCCCTTGAGTTGCTGCACCTCACTATGAGCCAGCGTCAGCTTCTCCTCAAGTGTCGCTAAGTTTGTCTTTAAGGTTTCATGTCCCACTCTCAAGCTGGTGTTTTCTGCAGTCTGTCGGTGCAGCTTGTCTAGCAGAGATTCACGTTCTAAACGTGCTTTTTCCTCTGCGCTCCTCTTCTCCTTCATCAGCGCATTGTAACGGGACCTCCACATATCAATAGCGGATAGAGATTTACTGAGCTCAGCGTCCTGGGGCTTAGCAGCAGGTGGGTTAGTCTCTGCTGCACGGATCTGGGCACGGGTAGTCACAGGGTTAACATCAGCGGGACCCATAGGAGCGTAGGCAGAAACAAGGGGGGCCAAGTCATTTCCAAGAAGAACATCAGCAGGTAAGTCCTTCTTGACCCCCACATTCACAGGTCTAGCGCCCACTCCCCAATCCAAATGTACCCTGGCAACAGGTAGGCTGAACACATCGCCCCCTGCTACCCTCACAGCCACAGTGTCTCCAGTGTACTGTTTCTCAGACACCAAGTTCTTTTGAAGCAAGGTCATGGTAGCACCAGTATCCCGTAGACCACTGACCTTCTTCCCATTCACTTTAACCAGTTGCCGGTTATTCCAGTGGGCAGCTTGCACAAGGTCTGCCTCATGTAGGATGCTCCAGCATTCTTGCGCCTCTACGTAGCGGGCCGCAGGCTGAGGATTACGTGGGATTCCGCCGGCGGGTCTTCTCCAGGACTGCGCTTGGTTCGCTGCGTTTAGGGGACACTCTGGTCTTTTGTGCCCTAGTTGCTTACATCTAAAGCACCGAATAGGTTGTGAGTAGCACCGCAAATTGAACAGGGCTCTCTGAGGGTAGTTCGTGGCCGGAGGCCGTGTGGTATAGAGGTGCGCCGGGGTTTGGTAACTGGCAGCTGCTGGGGTGACTGGGGGGTCTGTACTCCACTCTAGCAGGGAGCTTAGTGGTAGCAGTGTCCAGTTTGCGGGCATCCGTATACTCATCTGCCAAGCGAGCCGCTTCCTGCAGGGTGGAGGGTTTACGGTCCCGAACCCACTCTCGAACTCCTGCGGGTAACTTGTCGAAGCAATGTTCCAACAGGAATAGCTGCAGCACCTCTTCCCCAGATATGGCTTGGCACCCCGCTATCCAGTGAGCTGCTGTGCGGTGCACCTTACATGCCCACTCAAGGTAGGAATCTCCAGCTAATTTAACAGTGTCTCTGAACCGCCTCCGGTATGCCTCCGGTGTAACCGCATACCTCGAGAGCAGAGCCTCTTTTATAGTATTATAATCCCCGACTTCCTCATCTGGAATGGCCGGAAAAGCCTCACTGGCCCGGCCGGATAATTTTCCAGATAATATCGTGACCCAGTCCTCTGCGGGTACCTTGTGTAGTGCACATTGCCTCTCAAAATCCGCAAGGTACCCATCAATCTCTCCTTCTGTTTCCAGGAAGTTTTTAAAAGCTGCAAAATTTACTTTTCTCTTTTCCATCTTAGTCAGTATTGTAATAATCCCCCTCTTCCTGAGGTTACTGGCTTGTGTAGTTGCTCTTCTGGGCGATAAGGTTCATTCCGTCGCTTGCCACCAATTGTTACGGTACCAACAGGATACCAAGGGTTAATACCAGGGAACAACGTCCTGCATAGGGAATCAGCAATTCACAAACCAGCCAGTTTTCAGGTTTAAACAGAATGTCATTTATTAAAGGCTATGCCTAGTATTTATGCAGGTCTGACCCCCCCCCCCGCAGATGGGGGTTGAAAGACTGTTGTACATTACATGGAGGGAACAAGCCCTTTGACATGATACAATAGAATTATATTACTTAAACACTTCAACCACAAGACACTCTTGGCTCTTCTTATCACTTAGGCGTTTTCTCTCTGAGGGTGATCAAACAATGGAATTCTTATCACTAACTAAATTATGGTTGGAGCCAGCAACTTGTGTTTAGAAAATAGTTTCTTAAAGCTAAACACAGTTAACTCCTTCAGTCCTGACAGAAGGGTCTGTCACAATGATAAAGAGGAGTGAATCTGAGGATAAACTAATGAGAGAATGTGAGTGTGCAAGCAGGACTAGAAGCGAAGAGGGAGAAAAAGTTATAAAAAAGATTTAGTAAAATAAAAATATGCAAGTATACAAATTTAACATAGTAACATAGTAACATAGTAACATAGTAGATGAGGTTGAAAAAAGACTTAAGTCCATCAAGTTCAACCTATAAAAATGTAATATACTTACAAAAAAAAGCTCCAGTTGAGCTTAAATTAATCCCACTAAAAGGTGACCCATTTAATACAAGCAATCATATCCATGAATTCAGTTTCTAGCAAGAAATGTATCCAAACCATTTTTAAATGTATCCAGGGTATTTGCATTCACTACCTCCTTAGGCAATGAGTTTCACAATTTTATTGCTCTTAAAGTGAAAAAACGTTTCCATTGCAGGAGATTAAATCTCCTTTCCTCCAACCTTAAACTGTGACCTCTTGTCACAAACAATTTTCTTGGAATAAACAGAGCTTCTGCCATCTCTGTATATGGGCCTTAAATATATTTATATAAAGTAATCATGTCACCTCTCAAGCACCTTTTTTCTAGAGAAAACAGACCCAGTTTGGCTAGCCTCTCCTCATAATCATGAGTTAATCATGAAAACATATGCCTAATATCAAACACTAAACATTTATTTGCACTACCTGATATGAGAGTGAGCAGTGCTAATATATATGTATGTATATATATATATATATATATATATATATATATATATATATATATAATATACAGGGAGTGCAGAATTATTAGGCAAATGAGTATTTTGACCACATCATCCTCTTTATGCATGTTGTCTTACTCCAAGCTGTATAGGCTTGAAAGCCTACTACCAATTAAGCATATTAGGTTATGTGCATCTCTGTAATGAGAAGGGGTGTGGTCTAATGACATCAACACCCTATATCAGGTGTGCATAATTATTAGGCAACTTCCTTTCCTTTGGCAAAATGGGTCAAAAGAAGGACTTGACAGGCTCAGAAAAGTCAAAAATAGTGAGATATCTTGCAGAGGGATGCAGCACTCTAAAATTGCAAAGCTTCTGAAGCGTAATCATCGAACAATCAAGCGTTTCATTCAAAATAGTCAACAGGGTCGCAAGAAGCATGTGGAAAAACCAAGGCGCAAAATAACTGCCCATGAACTTAGAAAAGTCAAGCGTGCAGCTGCCAAGATGCCACTTGCCACCAGTTTGGCCATATTTCAGAGCTTCAACATCACTGGAGTGCCCAAAAGCACAAGGTGTGCAATACTCAGAGACATGGCCAAGGTAAGAAAGGCTGAAAGACGACCACCACTGAACAAGACACACAAGCTGAAAAGTCAAGACTGGGCCAAGAAATATCTCAAGACTGATTTTTCTAAGGTTTTATGGACTGATGAAATGAGAGTGAGTCTTGATGGGCCAGGTGGATGGGCCCGTGGCTGGATTGGTAAAGGGCAGAGAGCTCCAGTCCGACTCAGACGTCAGCAAGGTGGAGGTGGAGTATTGGTTTGGGCTGGTATCATCAAAGATGAGCTTGTGGGGCCTTCTCGGGTTGAGGATGGAGTCAAGCTCAACTCCCAGTCCTACTGCCAGTTTCTGGAAGACACCTTCTTCAAGCAGTGGTACAGGAAGAAGTCTGCAACCTTCAAGAAAAACATAATTTTCATGCAGGACAATGCTCCATCACACGCGTCCAAGTACTCCACAGCGTGGCTGGCAAGAAAGGGTATAAAAGAAGAAAATCTAATGACATGGCCTCCTTGTTCACCTGATCTGAACCCCATTGAGAACCTGTGGTCCATCATCAAATGTGAGATTTACAAGGAGGGAAAACAGTACACCTCTCTGAACAGTGTCTGGGAGGCTGTGGTTGCTGCTGCACGCAATGTTGATGGTGAACAGATCAAAACACCGACAGAATCCATGGATGGCAGGCTTTTGAGTGTCCTTGCAAAGAAAGGTGGCTATATTGGTCACTGATTTGTTTTTGTTTTGTTTTTGAATGTCAGAAATGTATATTTGTGAATGTTGAGATGTTATATTGGTTTCACTGGTAAAAATAAATAATTGAAATGGGTATATATTTGTTTTTTGTTAAGTTGCCTAATAATTATGCACAGTAATAGTCACCTGCACACACAGATATCGCCCTAAAATAGCTATAACTAAAAACAAACTAAAAACTACTTCCAAAACTATTCAGCTTTGATATTAATGAGTTTTTTGGGTTCATTGAGAACATGGTTGTTGTTCAATAATAAAATTAATCCTCAAAAATACAACTTGCCTAATAATTCTGCACTCCCTGTATATATATATATATATATATAAAAAATGGACTTTAATTAGAGAATATGGGCTGGATTTATCAAGTAGCATATGCAGCTTTGGAGTGCCTTTGGTGAAGGTGTGCTGCTTCCTAACCTGTACACCAGCCCTTAGCTGGCAGATTAAAATGACTCCAGACACGTTCGGCTGGGGTGATTGGCAGCACCTGCTCATGCACTTTTGACCTAAAGTGAGCAAGGGGCAGCATTGCAAAATCAGCTGATTGTGCAATGATAAATGTGGGCAGCGTATAGCTGCCCGCTGGCTGAGATCCTAGGCAGACAGGTTAGAGGAAGAGAAACTAGACTGTCTGGGCATTGATAAAAAGGGCCCAATGTGTGTAATGTTTGCCTTAAGAAGAATTCCATTAAGAGTATAAAGCAGACATTTTTTTAAAAAATACACCTTTAAGCAAAAATAGGTCTTGCAGCCAAGTTATTTAGGGAAATGGGCGGTGGTACTTCTTTTGAAATCATCTTCAATGAGTGGAAAAAGTATTCTATATTTCCTCTACATAGTTCATCACCAAGAAGAAGATATCATAAAAACCTTCAGAAAAATAACAATGTATCAAAATAAGTGACTAACATTTAAAACAGAATTCTCACATAAGCCAGGAAAATTAGGACTCATTTAGCTAAAACCATGATCTTCCAGCACATTAAGATAAATTAATTGAAATGTATACAATGTGCTGATTGGAACAGACTGGGATAGCACAATGTCCCAGCTCACTGACAAGCAGTGTGGGGTGATTCCAACCCCCTGCTTTCTCATCAAAATTAAAACCCTTTTGGTAAAACAATAGCCTTTAGGGATATAAAAACAAACACTACGCGTTTCTCAGCTTACAAAGCCATTTCATCACGTAAGCATTTAAATATCCTTATTCCAAACAGTTGTGGGCCCCAGCACACACCTTTTTAGGAGGTGTGTCTAATTGCCTTAATATATGCTAAATCTCATTAAGAGATGCAACATGTGTAAATACATAACTCAAGGATGTAAAAGTGTTACCTCACACACATCAGGAGAAACTTTTCTACTTAAAAATAGATTAAACGGGGGCGGAGCCAAGCCACGCTGGGAGATGGCTGTGTAGAAGGAGAGCTCTTAAACCCTCAGGCATAACAACTAAGATAAAAGGCACAGAACGATTCAAAATATACCCATAAAGGAGGATATTACAACTTAAAGTATCCCACAACTGAAGATAATCCCCAACATCCTGATTCTGAACATCTTGAAGGGGACAGACGAAGAGAGCACAGTCGCGCCATTTCTGCTCCCACTTAGCAGCGTGAGGGCCATCAGTGACATACAAATATAGGGAGCTCCTAACACCGGAGATCGGGAGGACTGTCTGGATCAAATAACCTACTGCTTGCACGCTTAAATGTTTGCCAAGTGAAGGATCGCCGCCATTAGGCCTCCTGACCTCGGGACATTGGGTGCCGCAATTTAAAGTAAACCCGGTAAGCAAATAGTCCCTCTGCTTGCACACTCTCTTACATGGCCACGGTGATTGAGGGATAAGTAACGGTCTTAATCCTGCTTAGAGACCTGTGAACTCACATACCGCCTGGGGCTTGGACCTTTTAACCCCACCTTGCCCCATATAATCAAAGCAGCGGTACGCCGCACTTATATCACTTACCTACATCCAGCTCAGAGAGGTAGGCCCCGCTGTACTCATACCTGCCACGCTACTTATAAAACTTCAAAGACACAATCAGAAGACAGGGCTAGTTTGGGATTAGATTTACCCACGAAAGGCCATAAAAGGTGACACTATGAGATACTTAAGCTGGAGAGCATCCAGCATAACACCGCTAGTATCCCCACATCACTTTTAGTGCACCCCTTCTCTGCAAATTTTTCATACTATCATTACCTTTGCTCGTGGGGCCCAGGATAATTTCTACCGCAATTCCCTTTTGCTCACTGCACCCAAGCAGCATTTGAAAATTGCCATTGAGCAGGGCCCAGACTGCCGTTAACCTGCCTCATTACTCTCACATCTTACTGCTTTCCCTAGCAAAACTGCCAAAAGCAGGCCTGCACAATTGGTTTTCCTAAACCCCTATTCATCGATAGGGAGTAACCTGAGGGATGCCCTGTAAGAAGCAAAAAAAGGCTACCACACATACCCCAGTGCGCACCCTAAACAAATACCTGAAACAAGTGGGTCTGAATACTACACCCCCATCTGATACAGAGGGAGTTACAAAGCCAGATAAAGGGGATACACCACAAGAAATAGAGATGCAGGCGTCACAGCAAATCACAAAAGAGGATCTGCGCCATCTTTCCTCAAAAGAGGACATAAAAAATGCTGTTTTAGAAATGTGCACCCTCTTTAATGAACTTAAAAAGGACATTAACACTCTGGACACCAGAGTCACACAGGTTGAAACCGCCCAAGCATCAACCCTGGCCACCACTCAGCTCATGGATACTGAAATCAAAGGCCAAGCAGAGGCACTGCAGCAACTATCTGACAAACTAGAGGACCTGGACAATCGAGGGCGCAGGAACAACCTGCGCATCAGGGGGGTCTCAGAATCTGTACATCCCCCTGCTATAGAAGGATACTTGCAGAGTTTGTTCCGTACCCTGAAAAACACCCCCTCCTCTCCAGAGATAATGTTAGAACGCGCTCATAGAGTGCTTAGGGCGAAACCACACCCCAAAGCACCCCCCAGAGACATTATTGTCCGTTTTCTAAACTACAAAGACAAGGAAGAAATTTTAAGGTACGCCCGTACCAATCACCCGGTACAACATGCGGGTGAGGAGCTTCAGATATTCTCAGACCTATCTCCAACAACCTTACAGAAAAGGAGAGACTTAGGACACATAACAACTAATCTGAGAGCCCACAAGGTTCCTTACCGCTGGGGCTTCCCAGTCTCCATAGTGGCAACTCATAACAACAAGACAGCAATATACAAAGCAGGAGAAGATGTCCAATCATTCTACGACTGCTTAGCACTAGAAAACCTGCGACAATCCCAAGAAGCAACCCCTGGGCCCTCCAGCCGGGCCCTCTAATCTATGAGACTCCGGCTTATTATTCACCCTGAATCGATATCTGGACTAACCACCCAATTTGTTTAATTAAAATGTTACTCAACTCGTAGTTAGAATATTGTTTAGAAAAGCTAGTTGCTGAGTTTAAATTTTTGTGTGAAGTTTCCGGGACTCTGGGTGAGCTCCTCTTTACATTTATGTTTTCATCGATACATGCCTCTGTATAATTTTTAGGATAAAAATAATTGCATACCGGTATGGAGACATACCTGTAGTCAATAATTATCTGCCTAAATGATTTTTAACTCATTCACCCAGCCAGCCTATTCAAAATGTTATTTAACCTGTAGATTCAATGTTATTTAGCCTTCTAAACTACCTGTGTCCTCTCACAAATATCCCCCTTAGCACTGATACACCTAATGCCATTTCCCTGATTACCTGCAAGTACATAACGTTAATATGCACAATGCCTAAATTTATAAGAGAATAACTAAATTACGTCCACCTATGACACCTTCCTTGCTTTCACTCGCACAGCGCTTCGTTTATGTTGGTGTGCTCAGTGCTGAGATTTAATTGTAAAAAAGGATCTGTGGACACCTTTTACATCACACCCCTACCATCCACCCTCCTTTTCTCATCTGTTCCAACCCTCCCTACCCTAATTCCCCTCCCTCCAACCATACCTCACTGTTCTGTGCCAACTATACGTCAACTCTTGAAAACGTGGCAAATCCGCCACCAAGAGTTACTACATACTTCAATTGTTGTTTTTGCCTGGGGATTACAACCCCAATTTCTTTTGTTTGATACTTGTTATTTAGAAGGTTACCAAATTTATGTAGACAACCATTTACGGACCTTCAGTGTTCTGTTTGTTCTCTACAAGACACTTTCTTCATTTACTTTCTATCTCTAATCTATAACTCCTACTTTACCCTATCCCCCCTATCCACCTTCCCCCTTCAAAACTTTCCCCCCTCCCTCCCTTTTTTTTTTTTTCTCTCATTCTTTTTCAGAATGAACCACCAACATAGCAAGTTTGGATCTCATGGCCTCACATTAACCTCAATTAATGCCAAAGGTTTGAACAACCCAGGTAAGCGGTCTATAGCTTTCAGAGCCCTAAAGAATTTGCATAGCCACATACTCTTCTTTCAAGAGACACATTTCCACAGGGGCAGGGAACCAAAGTGGTTTAATGCCCAATATCCCACTGCCCTGTTCGCGTCAGGCCTCTCTAAAAAGGGAGGAGTGGGGATACTAATACACCACTCAGTCCCGCTAAAAATTGCACATGTAGAAAAGGACACAGAGGGTAGATACCTGCTGATAACGGGAACATTATATGACCATCCGATCACCCTTATTACTCTCTACAGCCCGAACACAGAACAGCATCTATTCCTACAAAAGATTGTGAGGCTCATTTTGGACTTCGCGAAGGGAACAGTGTTCCTTTCAGGTGATTTTAACATATCCATGGAAACGTCATTAGACACATCCAATGGATTAGACAGTACCCCTACTAAAACTCTCAAATCAGTTAAATCCACTATCTCAAATCTTGCTCTACACGATATATGGAGAACATTACATCCATCAACTAGAGACTACACATATTACTCTCCTCCACATAACAAATACTCTAGAATAGATTATTTTCTTACAGATTCTATCGGACTTGACATGGTAACATCTTGCACTATAGGCCCGATTACTTGGTCAGATCACGCCCCGATCACATGTGAAGTTCAATGGCCCGATCTCCCACCCACGACATATATATGGAGATTAGAAGATACACTACTAGACAACCCTGTAATAAGCTCTAAAATTCAAAAATCTCTTACAGACTATCTACAACATAACGATCCCTCACAGACCTCAATAATAAACTTCTGGGAGACTCATAAGTGTGTTATCCGGGGAGAATTTCTCAAACACAGAGCCCGCCTTAATAGACAGTATAGATTAAAACACACCCAACTTTTGAACACGATTACACAACTTGAAGCTGCACATAAAAATGCCCCGTGGGACATGGAGGCTAAACTTAGATTGGAAGACACTAGGAGGGAGCTCCAGACCCACCTAAGAGAGTCCTGCCAGCGTAAATTCTTAGCAATAAAACAACAATACTATGAGGGAGGCAATAAACCGAGGAAACTGCTAGCCAGAGCGACCCATAGAAAACAGCTCAAAACATATATCCACAGTCTCCAGAACCCTGATGGCACAACACTGAAAAGTAGCGAACAAATTGCAAATTCTTTCCACACGTATTACAAAGCATTATATAATATATCGCACAAGCTTGACCAGGGGGAACATGCAGTCCCCACAGACACTAAAATTCAGCTCATAGATCAATACCTATCAGACCTTGAACTACCAAGATTAGATCCCGACCAGAAGAACTGCTTAGACGAGCCCATCACTGCCTTAGAGCTTTCTAAAGCCCTTAAAGATTTCCCCACCGGGAAATGTCCGGGCCCAGACGGCTACTCGCTAAAATACTACAAGTTTTACAGCAAAACACTAAGCCCACTGCTTCTCCAATTGTTCAACAACCTGATAACAGAGCCCACTTTAGCTGACACAATGCTCGAAGCACATATCTCACTTATACCCAAACCCGGCAAGCCCCCTACCTCCCCAGCGAATTTTAGACCCATATCCTTGCTGAACATGGACATCAAAATCCTAGCAAAAATTCTAGCAAACCGCCTCAATAAGTATATCCCCTCTCTTGTCTCTTCTGACCAAGTGGGCTTTGTACCCGGTAGGGAGGCCTCCAAGGTCTTCCAAATTATTAACTTTGCCCAAATTGAAAAAGTACCACTGGCCCTCCTGGCGACTGACGCAGAGAAGGCCTTCGACCGGGTCGACTGGCTCTTCCTGCGTCGAGTCATGTCAGCAATGAATATCGGTCCAGCTTTCACAAACATGGCATTTGCATTATATTCTGCCCCGAACGCACGTATTAGAGTGAACGGTATTCTGTCGGATAGATTTGACATCTCCAACGGGACCCGACAGGGGTGCCCCTTATCCCCCTTATTATTCGCTCTTTCAATAGAAGCGCTCGCTCAAAAGGTTAGACATAATGCAAACATAAAGGGAGTACAAATTGGAAATGAAGAACACAAACAAGCCCTATACGCCGACGATGTCCTCTATACACTTACAAACATTGAAACATCTGTCCCTGAACTCCTGAAAGAGATTAATGAGTATGGCAAACTGTCTAATTTTCACCTAAACTTAACTAAATCAGAGCTTCTTAACATAAACGCCCCTACTAAACACATAGACTTCTTATCCAATAACTATAAGATGACAATAGCCCCCACCAAAATGAAATATCTTGGTATATACCTTTCTGCAAACCCCTCTGACATTTTTAAAAACAATTATTTGACCCTACGTAAAGAGATAGTCAATGACTTGTCTTCATGGAGTAATAAATCACTCTCATGGTTAGGGAAGATAGGCCTCATCAAAATGAATATACTACCACGAATATTGTATGTAATGCAAACAGTCCCGATTCGCTTACCGAACGACTTCCTGCCCCATCTCCAAAGCATCATAGAACAGTTTATATGGAAGGGTACGAGACCGAGAATACCCAGACGGACATTGTATCTCCCTAGAGATAAGGGAGGACTAGGCTTCCCAGACCTAGCTTCTTATAGGAGGGCCATTTTTCTACAAAGACTGACTGAATGGTCACAGAACTCCATGCAAAAAAAATGGGTCGGAATAGACGGACAAATACTACAACTAAATAATGTTGGATCCCTGGCGTGGATATCTACGAATAAACGTCCCAAGCCAATACAAAAATGCCATATAATACATGAAACACTAACTGTGTGGGACAAATTGATAGCTACCAGCACACACATATCGTCCCCTGTCTCGCCAATGCTTCCTATAATAGAAAACCCAGAGTTACCATACTATGAAGTCGGTAGACGCACAAACTCCCCCTACAGATTAAGAGTAGGAATCTTACATTACGCACAAGAGGGGGGCAGACTACTATCACAACCAAAACTACAGGACCAGTCTGGTCCTGTTTTTCTCTTCCTGGCTAAGATACCACCAGCTTTCTCATTTCCTACTCACCCACAAACAAAAACATAATTTTCTCAGAACCCTGACGCCTTTCGAGTCCCTTTGCACCGAAATCACTCCACCTAAAAGACTGATCTCAAAGATATACAAACTCTTACTCATTCCACCAGACACCCAGCTGCCTACATATACTAGGACATGGAATAGAGAACTTAGAAGCGAGGTTGAGGAGGACGATTGGCTTAAAGCCTTTGCCTTGACCAAGGGGTCATCGGTATCAGCCACTGTGCAGGAAATACACCTTAAACTATTGACCAGATGGTATTATACCCCTGCAAAACTTCATCAGCTCTTTCCTGCGGTTAGTGCCACATGTTGGAGGGGGTGTGGAGAGCAGGGTTCCATTGTTCACATATGGTGGTCCTGCCCCTACCTCTCCAGATTTTGGGAGGCGGTTATGAAGGAAATATCAGAAAAACTGAACATAACCATTCCCAACACCCCCGAGACCCTGCTGTTCTTACATCTCCCCAATATCAAAACCACACATAGCCGCGCTCTCCTCTTGCTTATGCTTACCGGTGCGAAAAGGCTTATTCCTAGAATGTGGAAGTCAAAAGATATACCTACTCTGACTGAATGGCGGGCCGCTGTCAATGACCTTTTGGTTATGGAAAAACTGCACTACTTTAGGTGCAACCAAATGGTGACATATGAACTAATGTTGGCCGTTTGGTCTCCTGCCCCAGCGTGAAATCTAAAGGAGTCTACCTCCCTCTCTGAGAACAAAGTTCAGACCCTTACCATTCCCTAAATTATTATTTTTTTTTTTTTTTTTATTATTTTCTCTCTCTCCTTTCCCTCTTCCCCTTCCTTTCCCCAACTACCCACAACTTCTCCCTCTTCTGCCTTTCCTAAGTGTGTCTCAATAGATTGAGACAGTATAACACGTATTATCTTATAGTACATACAGAATTGATCAACTAATAATTATAAAAATGTCAAGCTTTTCATCTCTGTACTTAGATTTTTGTAATGTGGTCCTGCGCTTTGCGCCCCCACAAATTGTTCCCTTTGTATTCTTGCTCTATGTACAATGTCTTTATTTATTTTCAAATAAAGCTTGTTTTGAAAAAAAAAAAAAAAAAAATAGATTAAACTGCAGTTCCAGTTCTGTTATATATAAGCTAACATGTGAATGCAGGGTACAATATTTGGGACACACAACCCGTAAAGTAAGAACTAGATGGGAAGAACACTAAAGAAATATTATAAACAACTGTCAAAAACATAGTGTATCACGTCATCATTCTCTGTTACCCCAACTCGAATGGCAAATTTCGTATAACCACACTTGCATATATATTAAGTGCAAGTGGGGTTATACGGCATTTACCATTGCACAAGCAGTTCTGGTGAACTGCTTGTGCAATGTTGCCCCCTGCAGATTCACGGCCAATCGGCCTCTAGCAGGGGGTGTCAATCAACCCGCTCATATGAGATCATGCGGATTGATGTCCGCAGCCTTAGAGGCAGCGGACAATTTAAGGAGTAAAGGTCTAAAAACTGCTGCTTCTTAACTCTTGTTTCCGGTGAGCCTGAAGGCTTGCACGGTAACAGGGGTATACGGCCCCATTCGTGATAAATGGGCCCCTGAGACTGTATTACAGAAATTATTAAATATTATATAACCTGTGATTGGGTTTATCTTATTCCCATCATGAATTTCCACATAATCTATGATTTATTCATTACATGACATATAACGACATATAATGACATCCATAGCACAGTATTGCGAATAGCAAAGATACATCGGATCAGGGATGTCCTGTTATTAATCACCACTCATTGACAGTTCACACACGTATTGCACGCACAGCAATTTTTAATGACACTGGTTATGACACACTATTGGAGATCAGAGCCATCAACATTGACGACATCATCATGCACAAGTCCAGTGACTCATGTCAGTCACTCCCAGTCAAAAAACAGTTGTAATATCACATACACAACTGCAATTATTTGCACAATAGTTATAGTTGAATATTGGATTATATTGCAATGGATACTATAGGCAAATCATTGTGAGATTGGGTGACATATCTGAGTATAAATAATCGTTAACAACTATATAAAAAATATAATAATACATCATTTTGTGTACTATAATGACATGAACCATATATGGTCACGTTTTCAAGACTGTTTAGTCTCATAATAGGATCAGTTGATTCATTCAGTTCCTCTCTATTTTATTATATTTATATTTGTGTTTGTATACCAATTCAAGCATGTAACAATGGTTTATAAACAATCACTTAATATATGCAAAAAACTGAAAAATCACCAAAAACATATTGCACACAGAAATGTATAAGTTTAATTGTTTCAACCTAATAAGATTCATAGTAAAATATGTTTCTTTTAGAGAGATGCCATGTAGTAATCTCTTAAAGTGAATGTTGGATTCTAAACCACACTTGGTGATTGTCAGGTTTTAAAATATGATTGAGGCAATCGTGAGTTCCATAGGAACCTATAGCAATCTGTTTTCATCCTCACCACTGCTAAACCATCTGAATGCAAATTCTATCTCGGCATGATGAGCATACTGTGCATGATTTGTTCCACCACTATGTTGCCACTTTGACAAGTGTTACATATTACAATAATTATTTTCATTCAGCTAGATTACGAGTTTTGAGCGCTATAGAGAAATTAATGAACGCAACAAAAGTTGCGTTATTTATTTCCTTATAGCGCTGCTATTACAAGTTTTGAAAAACATGGCTTGCGTGTGCGATATAGAGATTTTAAGCTCCATACCGCACCCAAAACAAGCGATGTGTTTGACGTGCTCGTGCACGCTTTCCCCATAGACATCAATGGGGAGAGCCAGCAAAAAAATAGTCTAACACCTGCGATCGCGGAAACAAAAGCTCTGTAACACAGCCCCATTGATGTCTATGGGGAAAAAGAAAATACAGTTTAAACCTAACACCCTAACATAAACCCTGAGTCTAAACACCCCTAATCTGCTGCCCCCGACATTGCCGACGCCTGCCTACAGTTATTAATCCCTAATCTGCTGCTCCCAATATCATCGCCACCTAAATAAAGGTGCAGGTATTAACCCCTAATCTGCCCCTCACGATATCGCAGTCACTATACTAAAGTTATTAACCCCTATTCCGCCGCACCCCAACATCGCCGCAACTATTTAAATTTATTAACCGCTTAATAAAAGTTATTAAGCCGCTAAAAGTTATTAAGCCCTAAACCTCTGGCCTCCCACATCACTACCATTAAATAAACCTATTAACCCCTAAACCCCCAGCCCCCCCCACATCGCAACAACCTAAATTAAACTATTAACCCCTAACCCTAACGTAACCCTAACCCTAATCCTAACCCTAATCCTAAAACCTAACCCTAACACCCCCTAACTTTAACATAATGAAATTAGATCAAAATTAAATTTACAATTATGAACTAAATAATTCCTATTTAAAACTAAATACATACTTACCTGTGAAATAAAACCTAAGATAGCCACAATATAACTAATAGTTATATTGTAGCTAGCTTAGGTTTCATTTTTATTTCACAGGTAAGTAAATTTGTATTTATTTTAAATAGGTAGACTAGTTAGTAAATAGTTATTAACTTTTTACTAACTACCTAGTTAAAATAAATACAAACTTACCTAAGCTGCCTTACACTAAAACCTAACATTACAAAAAAAAAAACACTAAAATGACAAAAAATAAAAAAACTTACCATTACAAAAAATAAAAAAACTACCATTACAAAAAATAAAAAACCTACCATTAAAAAAAAAACTACCATTACAAAAAATAAAAAAAAACTACCATTACAAAAAAAAAATTATCCAAAGAAATAAAGATTATTCCTATTCTAATACCCTTTAAAAAAAAAAAAACACCCCAAAATAAAAAAGCCTAATCTAGAATAAACTACCAAGGACCCTTAAAAGGACCTTTTGGGGGGCCTTTAAAAGGGCCTATGTAGGCCATTGCCCTGAGTTAAACAGCTCTTTTGCTAAAAAAAAAATATAAACACCCCCTAACACTATACAAACACCCACCTCTCAAACTACCAAGGTCCCTTAAAAGGGCCTTTTGTAGGGCATTGCCCTAAGTTAAACAGCTCTTTTGCTAAAAAAAAAAAAAAAAACTCAAAATATACATTACACAAAATATGTACATATACACAAAATAACAAACAAATTATCAAAAATAAAAATAAAAAAAATCCTATTCTAATACCCATTAAAAAAAATACCCCAAAATATAAAACCTGATCTAGAATAAACTACCAATGGCCCTTAAAAGGGCCTTTTGTAGGGCATTGCCCTAAATATAGCAGCTCTTTTAGTGAAAAAAAAAAATACAAAGACCCACTAACATTACAAACCCCCACCCCCCCAAACCCACAAAATAAAAAAAAAAATGATCTAAAAAACCTAAGCTACCCATTGCCCTGAAAAAGGCATTTGTATGGGAATTGCCCTTAAAAGGGCATTTAGCTCTTTTACTGTTTAGACTCTAAACTAAAAAATAAAAACCCACCCAATAAACCCTTAAAAAAGCCTAACACTAACCACCGACGATCCACTTACAGTTTTTGAAGTCCCGCTTGAACGATTTTCATCCCGGCGTTGAAGTCCTCATCTAGGCAGCGAGAAGTCTTCATCCAGGCGGCCTCTTCAATCTTCATTTTCATTTAAGCTGCTCTCATTTTATTGGCTAATTCGAATTAGCCAATAGAATGAGAGCTGCTTAAATCCTATTGGCTGATTTGAATAGCCAATAGGATTTTAGTAGCCCTAATTCCTATTGGCTGATTCAAAATTTTTAGCCAATGGGAATGCAAGGGGCTCCATCTTGAATTGCGTCCCTTGCATTGAAGATTCAGTGTACGGTGGCGACTGTATGAAGAGGATGCTCCACGCCAGATGTCTTAAGGATGGACTCGCTGCGCCGCCGGGATCAAGATAGAAGATGCCGCCTGGATGAAGATTGAAGAGGCCGCCAGGATGAAGACTTCTCGCTGCTTGGATCAGGACTTCGCCGCCAGGATGAAGATTGAAGAGGCCGTCTGGATGAAGACTTCTCGCTGCCTGGATGAGGACTTCAATGCCGGGATGAAGATCCTTCAAGCGGGACTTAAAAAACTGTAAGTGGATCGTCAAGGGGTTAAAGTTAGGCATTTTAAAGGTTTTTTTGGGTGTTTTTTTTTTTTAGTTTAGGGTCTGGGCAGTAAAAGAGCTAAATGCCCTTTTAAGGGCAATGCCCATACAAATGTCCTTTTCAGGTCAATGGGTAGCTAAGGTTTTTTTAGATTTAGGTTTTTTATTTTGGGGGGTTGGTTTGGTGGTGGATTTTACTGTTGGGGGGTCTTTGTATTTTGTTTTACAGGTAAAAGAGCTGATATCTTTCGGGCAATGCCCCACAAAAGGCCCTTTTAAGGGCCATTGGAAGCTTATTGTAGGCTATTTTTTTTTATTTTGGGTGGGCTTTTTTATTTTGATAGGGCTATTAGATTAGGTGTAATTATTTTTTATTTTGGATAATTTCTTTTGTTATTTTCCGTAATTTAGTGTTTCTTATTTTTTGTAAAAAAATTTTTTGTAATTAGATACTTTGTAATTTTTAGAGTAGTGTTAGCATTTTTTTAATGTGTAGTTTAGTTTTATTTAATTGGTAGCTAGTTTAATTTTAGTTAAATAATTATATTAGTTTAATTGTTAGTTTAAACTTATTTTTTTTAATTTGACAGGTAAGTTTTAATTTAATTTAAGATAGGTAAATTGTAATTTTAATCTAAAGTTAGGGGGGCGTTAGGTTTAGGCGCTACGAGTTTAATTTAGTTTATTGCAATGTGGGGGTTTTTCAGTTTAAGGGTTAATAGTTTTATTTAGTATATTTCGTTGTGGGGGGCTTTCGGTTTAGGGGTTTATTATAGTGATCAGATACGATGGGGATGATTGACACCCCCTGCTAGCGGCTTATTGGCTGCAAATGTGCAGGGGGCAGCATCACACAAGCATTTCACTAGAAATGCTTGTGCAATGTTAAATGCCAACAGCATATGCTACATCGAATCATGTCCGCCTGCCACTTGATGATTCGACCCCCAAGTCTCTTTGTTGTTAGTTTTATAACTTCTCATTTGTCCTAACACCTGTGTCAATAATCACATCCTTCCTTTGAATGTAGTCCTTTGTTAAACATATACACAGACACACATATTTTATATAGAAAATTGGTCTACATTCTATATGAGTTATATGAATATAAATATTTATATATACCAACATGCATCTTTGAAAGTACAGTTAAAAACATACAGATATAGGGTCAGATTAGAAGTGCAGTGCTTATGTTAGCACTGGTGACGATAAGCAGTATCACTGGAAAATGCTGACATTAGGGCGTAAATTAATATTACAAGTTAATGGTAAATCAGATTTACTAGAGAAGGGATTGTGCACCAGATATCCCTCCAGCAAAACTTATACTTTCAATGGATATCCTAACTGTGCTTAATAGTGCTGGTATTACAAGTTAAAAGTTAAAGGTTGCACATAACCAACATTGCGCTAAAATATTTATCAGGGCTTGAGACCTGAAGTAAAATGTAAGGATTAATTTTTTTTAAAAAACACATCAAAAACATATTAAAATAAACTATTGTACACACACACATATATAATATAATATATATATATATATATATATATATATATACAGGTAGCCCTCAGTTTACGCCGGGGTTTGGTTCCAGAAGGAATGGTTGTAAATCGAAACCATTGTAAATTGAAATCCAGTTTATAATGTAAGTCAATCAAAAGTGAGGGAGTTAGATTCCAGGCCCCTCTAAAAATTGACATAAGTAACACCTAATACATTATTTTTAAAGCTTTGAAATGAAGACTTTACATGCTAAACAGCATTATTAACCTAATTAAATAATCACACATCAGACGGTATCATCAAACTAAGTTTAATGAACAAAAACATTTTTTTACTTGCATTTTTCTGCAAACAGTTCTCTGCATTGTTAGCATGTAAGATAATATTGGGTCTGCAACTATTCTACGCATTTCAATCTGGACTGATTAAAGGGACAGTCTAGGCCAAAATAAACGTTCATGATTCAGAAAGAGCATGCAATTTTAAACATTTTTCCAATTTACTTTTATCACCAATTTTGCTTTGTTCTCTTGGTATTCTTAGTTGAAAGCTTAACCTAGGAGGTTCATATGCTAATTTCTTAGACCTTGAAGGCCACTTCTTTTCAGAATGCATTTTAACAGTTTTTCACCACTAGAGGGTGTCAGTTCATGTATTTCATATAGATAACACTGTTCTTGTGCACGTGAAGTTATCTGGGAGCAGGCACTGATTGGCTAAACTGCAAGTCTGTCAAAAGAACTGAAAAAAGGGGCAGTTTGCAGAGGCTTAGATACAAGATAATCACAGAGGTTAAAAGTATATTAATATAACTGTGTTGGTTATGCAAAACTGGGGAATGGATAATAAAGGGATTATCTATCTTTTAAAACAATAAAAATTCTGGTTGTAGACTGTCCCTTTAAGCAGTTAGGCACCCTCTCCTCAAGCAGCTGGACAGGAAGATAATAGGGAAGTGGCTGCTAGATCTTGCTGCTTTGAAAGCTGCTCGATAGCTAATGTCTGTTCTGTGTACACAGATTAATTTCAGACCTGCTAAGCTTGCAGAACTTTACTGCAACACAAGCAGACAGCTCCACCTACTGACTATTTTAATTAGTGCACTGCTTTTCAATGCTTTTCAATAGCAGTCACATGACTGAAAAAAAGGTTGTTATTCTGAAACGATGCAAATTGAACCGGCGTAAACCGAGGCCCACCTGTATATATATATATATATATATATATATATATATATATATATATATATATATATATATATATATATATATATATATACAACTTTAACAGGTAAGTCCAGCACCCTTCTTTATGCTATTATTTCAGCATTTTTTAGCATATTTTTCCAAGTTTAGAATAGTGCACGTACGCTGAGTGGGGTCTGCCATCCCACATATATAGATATAGTAAAGCAAATAGCGTCAGCACTTGTAGATAAGAAATTCCACTTTATTGAGGTAACAAACAAAGTTAAAAGCAGCAGCTGTTTTTAACTTTGTTTGTTACCTCAATAAAGTGGAATTTCTTATCTACAAGTGCTGATGCTATTTGCTTTAATATATATATATATATATATATATATATATATATATATATATATATATATATATATATATATATATATATATATATAAAAATACACTTTAATAATAAAAATTGTCATTTAAATATTAATAAAAAGTTTTTATAAGGGTTAAAAGGGATATGTCATATGTGTGTGACTGGAAAGGGCTCCAATATATATATCCAGAGGTGAGTGGTAATAGGTTGCTAATATTGAGACAAAATAAATCCTATTAGATCCACACCCTGGGCACTGTAGAACCACGGGAATAGGGAGATTGACTTGGCAACCTTTATTGAGGAATGAGTTATTATCAATGATTCATTGAATTTAGGTTTATACTAGAATTGCTAGAATGGCTTCCTACAGCCTGCCAATTAGATTTTCTGTCATTACTGCAAGCCCTCCAACAACAAAAACTGTACCTAAAGAATAACCTATGCAAATTGGCCTAATTAGGAAACCTCTATCGGATGCTGAGAAAGCCGATAGATCCATAGATCCAGAGAATTATGTCTATATTGTGATAAACCTGGTCATCAGGTGCAAGAATGCAAGGCCAAGCCTACTTTTAGTGGAGGTAAGATAGTTGCTCTGATGCCTGGTATAAAGTTTACACCACACTTTACCATCACTTGTTTATATGTGTTCTTTTATTGCAGTAGAATAAAGAGCCCACAACGCTACACAAAACAATTGATTTTGTTGCAAGTGGTTGCAAGTGGATGCCTCATAGATGAAGTTGTAGTTAAAATTCTAGCTAAGCCCACTACTGAAAAGATAAATCCCCTAAATATTCATCTTATTGATGGTTCTCCTCTAAAGTCCAGGCCTGTTACTCTTCTCTTTTTATTACTTTGGGTAATACTCATAAAGAAGAAATAGTGCTTGATGTGGTCTCTTCTTCTCTACTTTCTATTGTCCTTGGAATATCCTGGCTACGAAAACATAACTCCATAATTGTCTGGTTCACTGGTACTATACCATTCATCTCTTCTTTTTGTGCATCAAATTGTCTGCCCAGCAGTGGATTATATTTAATATCCAAATCTGAGAATCAACACTTTGAAAAGAAAGGCACAGACATTCTTCCCCCTCATATGGAATATGACTGCCCCATAGATCAACTACCTTGAGCCCCAATTCCTTTTGGCAGAAAGTACCCTCTCTCTGAGTTAAAAGTACTTAAGGAGTACATTGTAGAAAATCTAAAGAAAAGACTTCATTCATATATCTACATTTCATGCAGAGCAGATATATTCTTTGTGGGTTAGAAGGGAGGTGGCCTTAGCTCATGTATAGATTATAAAGCACTCAATGCACTCTACCTTTTATCCCTGAAATGAGGGACTGTCTCAGATCTGCCAAGGTTTAAGCAAGATTGATCTTAGAGGTTCTTATAATATAGAGTTTAGAGTTAGAGAGGGACATGAATGGAAGCTGCCTTCTGTCCATACTGCGGTTATTTTGAATATATGGTCATGCCTTATGACCTATGCAATGCTCCCACTATTTTCCAAAGATTTATATAATGATATTATGAGAGACATTCTAGATATGTACGTAGTAATATATCTGGAAGACATTCTGATATATTCTGAGAATTTAGAGGTACGTAGAGAGCATGTACGTGCCATTTGTAAAAATACAGATGGATCAGAAAATTTAGAACCTACTTTTTCTCGACTGGTACCAACTACCAAAAAGGGGTTCAATGCTATTTTGGATTCTGTAACTTTTACCAGCGCTTTATATTGAGCTTTTCACGTATTGTCCTACCTATCACCACAATCACAAAGAAGGTGAAAAAATTCCAATGAACAGAAAAAGCGGCCATACCATTAAGGGTTTAATTACAGTGGTTTGCTAACTGTAGCGCACAAGCGATATTGGATATTTATTGGCTCTTTGCATGCAATGGAATTAGCGAGTTGAAAGTAAATGTGTTCGCCTGAGTGCAATATAATTTAACTAGCGTTGGGTTTTGCGAATTCAGAGCTCTTGTGAACTTTTACAAAGGACAAAAGAGTTGAACAGAACACATAAAAAATTAATTTAACAGTACAGTTAGACTCATATTAACACTATCTAATAAAAAATATGTTTCAAACAAATTGCATTAAAGGATATAGTTCATAAGAACATTCCTGAGTTTAGAATGTACATACTCCTACAAAGATTCAAACTTTCCACAAAAATCATCCAGGCAAAACTGCACCCAATCGCCCCCCGGAGTGGCCATTATAGGGAGGGGCACCTTCACAACTTACCTTCTCTTGCCTTTTGTGGCGCCTGCTGAAATCCCCTTTATTTCGGTGTCTCTTAAATGGCTCCTGCACTGATCTTCCTTTTTTCTTTGTTGAAGCTTAATTTGCGCATGAGGTCCATAATACACTTGGTACCAGATGGTGCACTACTGCTCATGCAAAACTCATAGAGTTGCTTTAAAGGGACACTGAACCCAATTTTTTTCTTTTGTGATTCAGATAGAGCATGAAATTTTAAGCAACTTTCTAATTTACTCATATTATCAAATTTTCTTTGTTCTCTTGCTATCATTATTTTAAAGCAGGAATGTAAATCTTAGCAGCCAGCCCATTTTAGGTTCAGCACATGAATAGTGCTTGCTTATTAAAGGCTTAAATTAACCCACCAATAAGCAAGCATATAGGTCCGGCTCCTATACATCATATTCTTGCTTTTAAATAAAGATAGCAAGAGAACAAAGAAAATTATTAAGATGTGTAAATTAAAACATTTGCTTAAAATTGCAGCTCTAAAATTGCTGCTCTAAAATTTAGGTTTAGTGTCCCTTTAACAGTTGTGTTTTTGCACTGTAGATGCAACAGTTGATTAAAATGTCTTGCTTGAGTGATACCAACCCTTGTGGGCAAGTGATTAATAGAGTGAATAACAAAAGCCAATTTAGCAGTCTAATTTCCCTCAGTTATTGGATTGCCATAATGATGTGTGCTAAAATAATTCCTGTTGGGTAGTGCAGATGCTGAACGCTGCTCTTAAAAGCTACTTCAGCTCAGGTAATAGAGTATTTGAATAATATCTTTGCTATACACTTTTCAGATTAAATGACTTGTAATTAACACTCTCTCACACACACGCTTTGGAAGAGCAATAACAAGTATTAATAATTGATGCCTGTTTTTCAAAAGCATTTAAATAGAAAGTGCTATTTCATATAGCATCATCTGCACTATTATTAACTGATCAGTTGTAATACACATTAAAATATATCATTGCTAGTGCTTTGTGCAACACCTTTTAAGCAATTCATTTATTGTATAGTAAGAGTGTTATGCTGGGTTTGGAATCCCTCTTTTAGGGATTGAGTGAATCAGCATTTAACTCTAACCAAAATAGGTGTAAGCCAGTGTCTTGAAGTCTTTTGGGGTGATTAAAAAACATATTAAAGGGACACTGATCCCACATTTTTTCTTTCATGATTAAGATAGAGCATGAAACTTTACACAACTTTCTAATTTACTCCTATTATCAACTTTTCTTCATTCTCTTGCTATCTTTATTTGAAAACCAAGAATGTAAGTTTAGAAGCCAACCCATTTTTGTTTCACAACCTGGATTGTCCTTACTGTTTAGACAGCACCAACAAACAAGTGCTGTCCAGTGTTATGAACCAAAGGTTGTCTGGCTCCTAAGCGTAGATTCCTTCTTTTTCAAATAAAGATAGCAAGAGATCAAATAAACATTAATAATAGGAGTAAATTAGAAAGTTGCTAAAAATTACATGCTGTATCTGAATCATGAAAGAACAAATGTGGGTTTAGTGTCCCTTTAAGAATGGATTCTGCATGATTATTACAGTTAGTTTTGAAATAGAAAGTATAAAAAAAAAAATCAAATATTGCCCAGTCACACCTTTACAAATATACATATATAGAAGGCAATATGCATTTCAGTATTATACACTTTTAGCTTTTAGCTCCATGTCTCCCTTGATATTAATAATAATATTATAACCTTTATTTATACATATTCAAATGAATATCTAGGGCTTAATTTATTAAACAGAGGAGCTATCGTACAACTGATGCTTATTAATCTTTTAGAAGAAGGAGTACGGCGTGCGGCTGCACTGACCCGGAACCGGAACCGCAGAAAGACCTCAGGGTTATCAGGGTTATCCAATGATAGAGCAGAGACTCCGGAGTGCCGTAGCCAGGGTGATCAAGCCCAAGGTAGGTACAAACTGGAGAAAAAAGGCAGGCACTACTCGGGGGTTTAAAATAACAAAGGAAAACTTTTATTGATAAACATAAGCCCAACAAAACAAAAATAGGCTTAAAAATTACCAACAGCAGTACAGACGATAGAATGACACAGAGGGACACAGAGGGACAGACGGCCTGACGCGTTTCGCGCCCCCTAGTGGCGCTTAATCATAGTCTCTTATTAATCTTTTCTCTACCTCATTAGTCCGGGGGGATTAGCAGGGCTTCTCTTGCATGATTAGTCACTCAAGTGCATGGGCGTGGATGCACAAGAATTTTCCTATGCAATGATAAATGCGGGCATTGGATGAATAGCTTCCAATGCCTGCTGACTGCGAGAACAGATGAGCAGATTTGCAAGCTGGGATTATTGTCTGTCTTTCTAAAGATAACAAAGACCCAGAGATATTCACATGTACATTACTTTGCCATATTACGTTGTTTTGCTTTTTATGCCATCTTATGAACAACTTGTAAATACTGAAATATAAATTCTACAGAATTTCTATGTCAGATCTTGACAACTTTGCTTTGGATCTATATATAATCTCCACTATCACTAATCATAAATGCACTTCATCTGACATTGCATATTGGCACACTTAAACACACTTTAATACGGGCCAGTTAATTTGGATATTTTTTCTGGCATAATTTTGGCTACATGCTATTCTGTTCCCTAAAACTGAGCGATTATTATAAAAAAAAATATTTTTCTTATTGGCTTCATTTTAGTGAAAACATCATACTCATATAATACTAATATTGCTACTATTTTATGACATCCCACTGTACATGGATCACTAAATAATAGTTGCACCATACATCTGGCTACTATGACCAGCTATGAAGGAGCTTTTGTCCCCCGGTGCTGTAAAATTACCTTTATTAAAGGGACAGTCTACTCAAAATTAAAACTGAGTGGAACAGAAGGCGGCACCACAATAGTGCACAATCAGTTGTACCTGGTCTACATACACGCAGTAATTATTATACTCACAAAGTATAAGGCACTTCAAACGCCTGCTGGACCTTTAGTAGCTGTCCAGATAGCTATCCCCTCAGCAGCGCAATAACACCAGCCGTTGATGTTCACAGGTCCGGAAAGGCTCTTGTCAGCGCCAACCCAATATCTGCACTAGGTGGAGGCAATATAATCCTCTGGATAAAGCCCAATAACAAGTAAAATCACACTAGTGAAATACGATAGGGGGGAATAATAGCTGATAAAAAGTCGTGATCCAAAAGTCATATAACCAAGATTCCCTTATCTTGCAAAAGTGCTGTTGCCAGGCACAGTGTCAGGAATATGCTGACACTGTGCCTGGTGACAGCACGTTTGCAAGATAAGGTGAGTATAATAATTACTGTGTGTATGTAGACCAGGTAAAACTGATTGTGCACTATTGTGGCGCCTTCTTCTATTCCACTCCATTTTCAGATCCGAATCGCTTGCATTGCCATCACGTTTTGGAAGAAGTCTGCAGCCTTTGGTCTTTTGGAGGACATCTATGCCTTATGCTACACTAATTGGAGACTTCTCTATGGACATTTTAAGCACAAGTATTGTGTTAATGAATGTTTCATTTTGATATTTGTCTTTATGCACTTTTATACCATTTATTAGCACATTTAAACACAAGCTTTATATTTGGGCACTGGTTATTGTGCATAATACGTAATACACAGCGAGTTGTGTATTGACACATTGCATAGTGAGTTGTGTACAGATATACTAGACATTTTTTGCTCACACAATCTTATTTTTTGAATTGCACATATCGCACCACAAATATTTATTTATTTATACACGTTTTCATTTTTTGTATTGCACTACAAATCACTATATTTATTTATACGCTAATATTTTGCGTATTAGGCACATCCAGTATTGTTTTGTTACTACTCAAAATTAAACTTTCATAATTCAGATAGGGAATACAATTTTAAACAATTTTCAAATTCACTTTTATCATCCAATTTACTTTGCTCCCTTGGTATTCTTTGTTGAAAGCTAAACTTAGGTAGATTCATATGCTAATTTCTAAGCCCTTGAAGGTCACCCCTTATTTCAATGCATTTGGCAGTTTTTCACAGCTAGAGGGCATTAGTTCATGTGTTTCATATAGATAACATTATGACCATGCCTGTTGAGTTAGAAATGAGAGGGCACTGATTGGCTAAATGCAAGTCTGTCAAAAGAACTGAAATAAAGGGGCAGTTTGCAGAGGCTTAGATACAAGGTAATCACAGAGGTAAACAGTATATTAATATAACTGTGTTGGTTATGCAAAACAGGGGAATGGGTAATAAAGGGATTATCTATCTTTTTAAACAATAAAAATTCTGGAGTAGAGGGTTCCTTTAAATAGATACCAGTGTAATATAGATCATTAATCTGTAATTAGTTGATAAAGTTCAACCACAAATAAGCCTGAATGCCACTTGAACCCCACTAATTCTGGTTGCTTACGCATTCCCATTTATACCAACAACATATTTGGGTACTTCCTCAATATGACCTTCCACCACAAGATATTAAATATAAAAATTAATTTAATTAAAACCAAGTACAATAACCCTGAAATTATACCAAAATGATTCCTGAAACTGTAATTTGCCTCATCACCAGCACATGCATTGTGGTTCTGCCAATAAATTCTAATATTTAATATAAAATTTTCTTTCTTGATTTCCCCAATGCAAACCCCATTAACATAAAACAATGTAACTAAATTATTGGGGGCGGGGTCAGTCTTGATTGGCTTGCAAGCTTAACCTATGCAGATGGCAGATGGGTGGGCTTACTGTTGAAATTATTCCTACACACTGTTCTAATTGGTTAATCTTGTTTGAACTATTTTGTAATCGAAAGGCACTCAGATACCTAAACAAGAAGGCCCTCTGAAACTAAATTTGCAAAATGTTATTAAAACATCTCAATCTACATATAAATATGTCTGCACATATGCATTTAGTTTGCATGCTATTTAAGTTGTGTATAGCAATTAAAATGTTATTTACATCTCTTTAATATTACTAGTAAATCCTGGGGGCAGCCATCTTCATTTTATGTAGTCAAGATGCAAAATTGCTTTCATAGGCAAGTAGCCTCAATCTTGACATATTTTTGGGGGAATGAATGACTTGAATTTAGTAAATGCATCTCTCCTCTAGTCTTGCTGATCTCTACAAACATATTGAATTGAAATCACTAATAGATAATTCAAGTTGACTTAAAAGTATTAAAATCCAGTCCAAGCTTCTTTTATAATGTCAAGGTAAATGAGAAAGCCATTGCCATTTTCCCCAGTTTGTAGTCTGTTCCAGGTTGACACTTTTTTTCAACTCTTTTCTGGGTTTATGGGTTTTCTTCAGCAACATGTTCCAATTGCATATAAAATTTCCTCAAATATGGTAAAGAAACTATGAAAACAAATTAATACACCATATGAAATCTTATTCCTAAATTGATGCAAAAGATTTCCAATTTAAACTGACTAAATACCTTGCTTGTTACTAAAGCCAATCTATAAAGGGAAATATTACAACCATCTGAGGTTTCCAAAACTTTTTGCTCTGGTTCAAAAAGCTCAGGATGAGGATTTAAATGGATGAAGTGAAGAAATTTACACTTCCTTAAGAAAACATATTGCATTTCCTTCCATGTGTCAAATGCAAAAACACAAAAATAAAATAAATTAAACTGCAGTGTCATTACATTTCCTATTATAAATCTCTGGGGTCCAATTCTCCAGCTAATGAGTACCATGTTGAAGTTTAAGGTTTTCTTTATGTATCACAATCATCAGGTTTATTAGCTACAATTGGTGATTATGTATGTTTTTATGCTAGCATCAGTACATCTTGTATAGCCATTAAAACAAAATGTACTCTTATTATTTAAATATCCTAATCTGATAAAAAAGAAAATAAAATCACCAGATGTTTCAGGTATATTTGCTTATTTTTGCTGGGTTACATCAAAAAAGAAAACAATTAGAGTAGAATGCAACATATGTATATATATGTGTGTGTGTATTCTTATATATAATTGTATTTATATTTTTAAATTCACCCAATAATTTCTTAAGGGGATAATCTAGTCAAAATTAAACTTTCATAATTCAGATAGAGCATGTAATTTTAAGCAACTTTCTAATTTACTCCTATTACCAATTTGTCTTCATTCTCTTGCTATCTTTACTTGAAAAATTAGATAGTTGCTTAAAATTGCATGCTCTATCGGAATCATGAAAGTTTAATTTTGACTATACTATCCCTTTAAATCACAGATAACCCATGATAACTTGTGTTTCATTAGACCAAAAAAAATTGTGTTGTTAATGGGATAAATACATATACAGACTAAATATATCAACTCATATGAAATGCCAGTTGTTATTATCTTTTAAGTCAAAACTAAGTTTATATTCTAGGAGATTTGTAAACATGCCAATTGTATTTGTACTCACTGATGTCTATGGGGCCGATATATTAAAGTGCGGACGGACATGATACGATGTAGCAGATCATGTCCGCCGCACAACGATAAATGCCAACAGCATGCGCTGTCTGCATTTATCATTGCACAAGCAGTTCTTGTAAACTGCTTGTGCAATGCCACCCCGGCAGATTCATGGCCAATCGGCCGCTAGCAGTGGGTGTCAATCAGCCTGATCGTATTAGGATCTGGCGGATTGATGTCCGCAACCTCAGAGCAGTCGGACAAGTTAGACCGCTGCTTCATAACTGCTGTTTCCGGAGAGCCTGAAAGCTTGCGCGGAAAAAGAGGCATAAAGCTCCATTCGGAGCTTGATAATTCAACCCCTATGTGTCTATTAGAAGATCTTTATTGGTTTTCAAACAGAAGACCATCCTAAGTTGATCAGGAAACTGAGTTTTCAAATGTTATTCATTTATTTACTGTAAAAACTCATCAGATTTATATTCTATCACCTATCTAAAGGATTTTTGATCCATCAACTAAATTGAGCACTTTTTACGTTTTACATTTGTGTAAGATCATTGCACAGGTTAAGAAATACACTTGTTTCCTATTTCTTTATTAAAGGAATACTAAACCCACATTTTTTCTTTCATGATTCAGATAGAGGGGGGTAGTTATCAAGCCGTCTACTTTTCTGGCTTCGCCGGCCCAATACGCCCGCCTAAGCTCGCCTCACATCGCTGCCGCGGAGCTGAAAAAATACGCCTAAGTTATCAAAAAAAGCTGTCAAAAAGCCGCGGGGCGATGAGCAGCGGACTGTGAGAGTTATCACTCATCCGATCTCGCTGCTCTTTGGCTGTTTGACAGCTTTCTTGCTAGCCTGTCACTAAGCACTCACACTAAACTACACTGTTCTACCCCCTATACCGGTGCCCCCGGAGCCCCCCGCAACTAAATAAAGTTACTAACCCCTAAACCGCCGCTCCTAGACCCTGCCTCAAGTCTTATAAATGTATTAACCCCTAAACCGCTGCTCCTAGACCCTGCCGCAACTCTTATAAATGTATTAACCCCTAAACCGCCGCTCCTAGACCCTGCCGCAACTCTTATAAATGTATTAACCCCTAAACCGCCGCTCCCGGACACCGCTGCCACCTACAGTATACCTAGTAATCACTATCCTGCCCCCCTACACCGTCGCCCTCTATTATAAAGTTATTAACCCCTATCCTGCTGATCCCGCACCTCTCCGCAACTAAATAAATAGTTTAACCCCTAAACCGCCGCTCCCTGAACCCGCCGCAACCTATATTAAACCTATTAACCCCTAATCTGCCTCCCCTACACCGTCGCCCACTATAATAAATTTATTAACCCCTATCCTGCCCCCCACTACGCCGCCGCCACTGTAATAAAATTATTAACCCCTAAACCTAAGTCTAACCCTAACCCTAACGCCCCCCTAACTTAAATATTAATTAAATAAATCAAAATAATATTTATCTTATTAACTAAATGAATCCTATTTAAAACTAAATACTTACCTATAAAATAAACCCTAATATAGCTACAATATAAATAATAATTATATTCTAGCTATCTTAGGATTTATTTTTATTTTACAGGTACCTTTCAATTTATTTTAACTAGGTACAATAGCTATTAAATAGTTATTAACTATTTAATAGCTTACCTAGCTAAAATAAACTGAAATTTACCTGTAAAATAAAAACTAACCTAAGTTACAATTACACCTAACACTACACTATACTTTAATAAATTATTCCTATTTAAAAATAAATACTTACCTGTAAAATAAACCCTAAGATAGCTCCAATATAATTAATAATTATATTGTAGCTATCTTAGGATTTATATTTATTTTACAGGTAACTTTGTATTTATTTTAGCTAGTTAGAATAGTTATTAAATAGTTATTAACTATTTAATAACTACCTAGCTAAAAGAAATACAAAATTACCTGTAAAATAAATCCTAACCTAAGTTACAATTAAACCTAATACTACACTATCATTAAATTAATTAAATAAATTACCTACAAATAACTACAATTAAATACAATTACATAAACTAACTAAAGTACAAAAAATAAAAAAGCTAAGTTACAAAAAATAAAAAAATAAGTTACAAACATGTTAAAAATATTACAACAATTTTAAGCTATTTACACCTAATCTAAGCCCCCTAATAAAATAACAAACCCCCCCAAAATAAAAAAATGCCCTACCCTATTCTAAATTAAATAAATTTCAAAGCTCTTTTACCTTACCAGCCCTTAAAAGGGCCATTTGTGGGGGCATGCCCCAAAGAAAACAGCTCTTTTGCCTGTAAAAGAAAAATACAACCCCCCCCCAACATTAAAACCCACCACCCACATAACCCTAATCTAACCCAAACCCCCCTTACAAAAACCTAACACTAAGCCCCTGAAGATCATCCTACCTTGTCTTCACTCAGCCGAGCAGCGATGGAACCGAAGTGGACATCAGGAGAGGAAGAAGTTAATCCTCCAAGCGGCGCTGAAGAAATCTTCCATCCGATGAAGTCATCATCCAGGCGGCGCTGAAGAAAAGTCTTCGATCCGGCCGATGTCATCTTCAAAGAGGCGCTGAAGAGGTCTTCTATCCGGGCGATGTCATCTTCCAAGCCGGGTCTTGAATCTTCCTCCCGCCGACGCGGAACCTCCTTCTTCACCGACGGACTACGACGAATGAAGGCTCCTTTAAGGGACGTCATCCAAGATGGCGTCCCCTCAATTCCGATTGGCTGATAGGATTCTATCAGCCAATCGGAATTAAGGTAGGAAAAATCTGATTGGCTGATGGAATCAGCCAATCAGATTCAAGTTCAATCCGATTGGCTGATCCAATCAGCCAATCAGATTGAGCTTGCATTCTATTGGCTGTTCCGATCAGCCAATAGAATGCGAGCTCAATCTGATTGGCTGATTCCATCAGCCAATCAGATTTTTCCTACCTTAATTCCGATTGGCTGATAGAATCCTATCAGCCAATCGGAATTGAGGGGACGCCATCTTGGATGACGTCCCTTAAAGGAGCCTTCATTCATCGTAGTCCGTCAGGGAAGAAGGAGGTTCCGCGTCGGCGGGAGGAAGATTCAAGACCGGGCTTGGAAGATGACATCGCCCGGATAGAAGACCTCTTCAGCGCCTCTTTGAAGATGACATCGGCCGGATCGAAGACTTTTCTTCAGCGCCGCCTGGATGATGACTTCATCGGATGGAAGATTTCTTCAGCGCCGCTTGGAGGATTAACTTCTTCCGCTCCGGATGTCCACTTCGGTTCCATCGCTGCTCGGCTGAGTGAAGACAAGGTAGGATGATCTTCAGGGGCTTAGTGTTAGGTTTTTGTAAGGGGGGTTTGGGTTAGATTAGGGGTATGTGGGTGGTGGGTTTTAATGTTGGGGGGGGTTGTATTTTTCTTTTACAGGCAAAAGAGCTGTTTTCTTTGGGGCATGCCCCCACAAATGGCCCTTTTAAGGGCTGGTAAGGTAAAAGAGCTTTGAAATTTATTTAATTTAGAATAGGGTAGGGCATTTTTTTTATTTTGGGGGGGTTAGATTAGGTGTAAGTAGCTTAAAATTGTTGTAATATTTTTAACATGTTTGTAACTTATTTTTTTATTTTTTGTAACTTAGCTTTTTTTATTTTTTGTACTTTAGTTAGTTTATGTAATTGTATTTAATTGTAGTTATTTGTAGGTAGTTTATTTAATTAATTTAATGATAGTGTAGTATTAGGTTTATTTTTTATTTTTGGTAATGTATAAAGGACAGTGGTGAAATTCCTATTGGAGACTGAGGAAATAACACCTGTCCTTTATACATTACCAAAAATCCATAAGGACAAGGTAGCTCCACCAGGACGCCCTATAGTGGCAGGAATTGGATCAATCCTGTCCAATGCCTCCATTTTCCTGGATAAATATCTGAGACCTTTTGTGGGATCTAACTCTTACATAAGAGATACAGGTGATTTTTTGAAGAAAATACATAGTCTTGATCTGAGTGAGGGATGTAGTAAGTTTGTACACATCCATTACACATGAAGCAGGAATTGGAGCAGTAAATAGAATACTGAGCAATAGCACAGAGATAAGTGAGATGCAGAGAAATTTTATTGTTGAACTGCTAGGTATTGTACTGCGGTGTAATTACTTCCTATTCCAAGATGACTATTTTCTGCAACTTCAGGGCACGGCCATGGGTTCCAATGTCGCTCCCACATACGCGAACATTTTCATGAATGTGTTTGAAGAGCATGTTGTGTACAGCCACCCTTTATTTATTCTATATGGCGCCACATGGTGGCGCTATATAGATGATGTGTTCGGTGTGTGGTTGGGCGACATTGGGACCCTGGAACAGTTCTTTAAGGATTTGAATAGCGCTACCCTTAATATTAAATTTAAACTTGTCCATAGTGAAGAAAGCATTAACTTTCTAGATACCAAAGTTTATAAGTCTGGGACTTCATTGTCAGTAGATCTGTATAGAAAGGAAACAGATTGTAACAATCTATTACACTACAGTAGTGCACATCCTCCCACTCTCACTAAATCTCTACCAAAGAGCCAGTTTCTGCGTGTAAGACGCATAGTATCAGACGAGAGTCTGGCACTGGAGAGACTTAGTGAGATAGGGAATGCATTCACAAAGAGAGGCTATCCATCTAAAATGATACAGGAGGGCATAAATAGCGCTCTAGACATTCCGAGGGCTAAGTTGTTAGAACAACAAAATAATAAAGAAAAGGATCAAACAGATAGAATGGTATTTGTGAGTAATTTTTCTCCCCTTAGTGATAAAATACAAGGTATTATAAGAAAGCACTGGAGTGTACTAAGTGAATGTAACCCTAAAGTGAAGGAATTTCAAGTACCACCAATACCTGCATACAGGAGGGGTAAAAATCTTAAGGATACCCTGGTTAGGGCAGATATAGGACCTGGTAAGATGAAAGTGCAGAGGTATATTGACAAAAAAAACAATGGTTGCTTTCCCTGCCTAAATTGTACTAACTGTAACAATATGGTGCGGGGCTCTACATTTTGCCACCCACGTACAGGCAAGAAATTTTTGATTAGAGGGTACTTCACCTGTAACACAGAATATGCTGTGTATCTAATCAAATGCCCATGTGGGTGGGGCTATGTAGGAGAGACCACCCGTAAGGTGCGTGAGAGGTTGAACCAACACAAGAGTAGCATAAGAAAAGGAGATGTAGATGCACCTGTGGCTCACCATTTTTTGACAGCTGGGCATAGTCTGAGTCAAATTAGATTTCAGATTATAGATCATGTAGAGAAACCCAGGAGGGGGGGCAACAGAGAGAAAAAACTTCAGCAAAAAGAATTGTTTTGGATCTATACATTAGGCACTATGTGGCCAGGAGGTATGAATAGAGAAATGGATTGGAGTATTTTCTGATTACTGTCCCTTTAATATAAGAGGTAAAGGCTTAAAAAAGGTCTAAAAAGTTCTTAGAGCTAACAAAAAGTATAGGTATCTTTGATTTAGAATGTCTATGTTGTGTACACACAATGATAAATCAACTGTGAAGTCATATGAGAACCTCTAAGAAAAGAGGTGTGTGAACACTAGGTGGAGTTAACTGATGTAGATAGATTGTCACAGGTGTGTTTTATAATTGAATGGGAGGGGTTAAGGGTATTTTAAGCCTGTATGTGTCAGTGTGATTTTATACATGATTAAGGACAGTTGGTCCGAAACG
>NC_069502.1:1144463198-1144495698 GCF_027579735.1 Bombina bombina
GGAGAGGCCACGACACCCTTGGTGAAACACTTCAAGAATGTACATCAAAAAAATTAATATATTTAGGTGGCAGGCTATAGAATGGGTTAAACCTCCTCCTAGAGGAGGAGACAGAGATAAAATTCTGGGCAAGCGTGAGATGTTCTGGGTGTTTAGACTACAGACTAGAGTACCTAGGGAACTTGATTAATTATTGGAAATAGTTACAATCTATCACCTAGATTTAGAGTTTTGCGTTAGAAGGGGTGTGTTAGCTACGCGTGTTTTTTTTTCCCCCCGCACCTTTTAAACAAAGCTTGCATTTAGAGTTCTCTGAAGGGCTGTGTTAGGCTCCAAAAAGGGAGCGTACAGGCATATTTACCGCCACTTCAACTCTCAATACCAGAGTTGCTTACGGACGCGGCCAGCTTCAAAAACGTGCTCGTGCACGATATCCCCATAGGAAACAATGGGGCAGTTTGAGCTGAAAAAAAACCTAACACCTGCAAAAAAGCAGCGTTCAGCTCCTAATGCAGCCCCATTGTTTCCTATGGGGAAACACTTCCTATGTCTGCACCTAACACCCTAACATGTACCCCGAGTCTAAACACCCCTAACCTTACACTTATTAACCCCTAATCTGCCACCCCCGCTATCGCTGACACCTGCATTTTATTATTAACCCCTAATCTGCCGCTCCGTACACCGCCGCAACCTACATTATCTCTATGTACCCCTAATCTGCTTCCCCTAACGTCGCGGACCCCTATATTATATTTATTAACCCCTAATCTGCCCCCCCAACGTCGCCGCTACCTACCTACACTTATTAACCCCTAATCTGCCGACCGGACCTCGCCGCTACTATAATAAATGTATTAATCCCTAAAGCTAAGTCAAACCCTAACCCTAACACCCACCTAAATTAAATATAATTTTTATCTAACAAAATAAATTAACTCTTATTAAATAATTAATCCTATTTAAAGCTAAATACTTACCTTAAAATAAACCCTAATATAGCTACAATATAACAAATAATTATATTGTAGCTATTTTAAGATTTATATTTATTTTACAGGCAATTTTGTATTTATTTTAACTAGGTACAATAGCTATTAAATAGTTAGTAGCTATTTAATAGCTACCTAGTTAAAATAATTACAAAATTACCTGTAAAATAAATCCTAACCTAAGTTACAATTAAACCTAACACTACACTATCAATAAATTAATTAACTAAACAATCTACAATTATCTACAATTAAATCAACTAAACTAAATTACAAGAAAAAACAAACACTAAATTACAAAAAAATAAAAAAAAGATTAAAGAATTTTAAACTAATTACACCTACTCTAAGCCCCCTAAAAAAATAACAAAGCCCCCGAAAATAAAAAATGCCCTACCCTATTCTAAAATAAAAAGTTAACAGCTCTTTTACCTTACCAGCCCTTAAAAGGGCATTTTGCAGGGCATGCCCCAAAGAAAACAGCTCTTTTGCATTTAAATAAACATACAATACCCCCCCCAACATTACAACCCACCATCCACATACCCCTAATCTAACCCAAACACCCCTTAAAAAAACCTAACACTAAGCCCCTGAAGATCTCCCTACCTTATCTTCACCACGCCGGGTATCACCGATCCGTCCAGAAGAGGGTCCGAAGTCTTCATCCTATCCGGCAAGAAGAGGTCCAGAAGAGGGTCCAAAGTCTTCATCCTATCCGGCAAGAAGAGGACATCCGGACCGGTAGACATGTTCATCCAGGCGGCGTCTTCTATCTTCATCCATCCGGCGCGGAGCGGGACCATCTTGAAGCAGCCAACGCGGATCCATCCTCTTCTTCCGGCAACTCCCGACAAATGAAGGTTCCTTTAAGTGACGTCATCCAAGATGGCGCCCCTTGAATTCCGATTGGCTGATAGGATTCTATCAGCCAATCGGAATTAAGGTAGGAAAAATCTGTTTCGGATGTCCTCTTCTTGTTGGATAGGATGAAGACTTTAGACCCTCTTCTGGACCTCTTCTTGCCGGATAGGATGAAGACTTCAGACCCTCTTCTGGACGGATCGGTGATACCCGGCGTGGTGAAGATAAGGTAGGGAGATCTTCAGGGGCTTAGCGTTAGGTTTTTAAGGGGTGTGTGGGTTAGATTAGGAGTATGTGGGTGGTGGGTTGTAATGTTGGGGGGGTATTGTATGTTTATTTAAATGCAAAAGAGCTGTTTTCTTTGGGGCATGCCCCGCAAAAGGCCCTTTTAAGGGCTGGTAAGATAAAAGATCTGTTAACTTTGTATTTTAGAATAGGGTAGGGCATTTTTTTATTTTGGGGGGGTTTGTTATTTTTTTTAGGGGGCTTAGAGTAGGTGTAATTAGTTTAAAATTCGTGTAATCTTTTTTTATTTTTTGTAATTTAGTGTTTGTTTTTGTAATTTAGTTTAGGTGATTTAATTGTAGATAATTGTAGATAGTTTAGTTAATTAATTTATTGATAGTGTAGTGTTAGGTTTAATTGTAACTTAGGTTAGGATTTATTTTACAGGTAATTTTGTAATTATTTTAACTAGGTAGCTATTAAATAGTTATTAACTATTTAATAGCTATTGTACCTAGTTAAAATAAACACAAAGTTGCCTGTAAAATAAATATAAATCCTAAAATAGCTACAATATAATTATTCGTTATATTGTAGCTATATTAGGGTTTATTTTACAGGTAAGTATTTAGCTTTAAATAGGATTAATTTATTTAATAAGAGTTCATTTATTTCGTTAGATAAAAATTATATTTAACTTAGGGGGTGTTAGGGTTAGACTTAGCTTTAGGGGTTAATACATTTATTATAGTAGCGGCGAGGTCCAGTCGGCAGATTAGGGGTTAATACTTGAAGTTAGGTGTCGGCGATGTTAGGGAGGGCAGATTAGGGGTTAACACTATTTATTATAGGGTTTTTGAGGCGGGAGTGAGGCGGTTTAGGGGTTAATACATTTATTATAGTGGCGGCGAGGTCCGGTCGGCAGATTAGGGGTTAATAAGTGTAGGTAGGTAGCGGCGACATTGGGGGGGGCAGATTAGGGGGTAATAAATATAATATAGGGGTCGGCGATGTTAGGGGCAGCAGATTAGGGGTACATAGGGATAATGTAGGTTGCGGCGGTGTGCGTTCGGCAGATTAGGGGTTAAAAATTTTATTAGAGTGGCGGCAATGTGGGGGGACCTCGGTTTAGGGGTACATAGGTAGTTTATGGGTGTTAGTGTACTTTAGAGCAGAGTAGTTAAGAGCTTTATAAACCGGCGTTAGCCCATAAAGCTCTTAACTCCTGACTTTTTTCTGCGGCTGGAGTTTTGTCGTTAGAGTTCTAACGCTCACTTCAGCCAAGACTCTAAATACCAGCGTTAGAAAGATCCCATTGAAAAGATAGGATACGCAATTGACGTAAGGGGATCTGCGGTATGGAAAAGTCGCGGCTGGAAAGTGAGCGTTAGACCATTTCCTGACTGACTCTAAATACCAGCGGGCAGCCAAAACCAGTGTTAGGACCCCCTAACGCTGGTTTGGATGGCTAACGCAGAACTCTAAATCTAGGCGTATCTTTCCACCATTTATATCATACAATATTGTCATCTGAGTTGAGAACTATTTATTCTTACTCTTATCATATATATATATATATATATATATATATATATATATACTATACGTATATTTTTAGTTTTCTTGGCACATTACGCACTAATATTTTTCCATGTATTCCATCACTATATATCATGTTTTATATATATGTGTGTGCCTCAATTTGTGTAATCTTCTCTCTATATATATGGTTCACTGAGCAGTATACAGTTGGATTTGAGAGTTAAACACAAATATAAAAAAAATATTTGCAAGAAAGCAAATATAAAGTTCATGCAATGCTAACAAAAGTTCATTCACCTCCTCCCTATGGTGAATGTAGAAGTGGGAGGGTTCAGCCTCCAAAAATCACCTGATTGGACAGGCTGTTCTGTTAGCAAGACAAAGCAATCTTCATACTGAATACAATGTATCCGTTTGAATCCAAAGATATACTTTAAGCAAATGATTGCAATATTTAGGCGTGTGTGGGATACATATCTGATCTTACCATAAATGTACCAAGCAGGCCATCCTGCTACACCATGTGTTCACACAGATAATAAACAACGCCTCACACTGGGTATTTTGTTTGCAAATGCAAAAATCTTCATAAAGGATATTAAATACCCATTCTTACCAAAAGATGTACCTTAGGTAGCAAATTGCATAAAGAGCAAATACAAAGTATACGGGTGATCTTACCACAGATGTACCAAACTTTATATAGTAAGCTATCAGTTCCACTCCACTTTATATTCACACAGGTAGCGAGCCACGCCTCACACTTAGTACTTTGTATGCTTTCTTACCAAGATGTACCAATAACGTGCTATACAAGCAATATTCCACATCAAAGATTGTATTTTCGTGCATGCATAGGGTAAAGCATAGGTCTTACCATAGATGTACCATTCATCCTATGTCATGCAGTCCATTCTGTTCCAAAATTGCCATACAGA
Organism: Bombina bombina; assembly: GCF_027579735.1. Classification (NCBI taxonomy): domain Eukaryota; kingdom Metazoa; phylum Chordata; class Amphibia; order Anura; family Bombinatoridae; genus Bombina; species Bombina bombina. The sequence goes on from NC_069502.1 coordinate 1,144,467,760, forward strand.
AGGAAAGTTACAGCATTCACCACGCTGAGCTCAATGCATCTGGTCTCTCCACAGGTGCATCCAATCAGCAGGATAACACCTCTAGACCTGCAAATCACAAGCTGTGCAATCTTACCACAGATGTACCATTTAGAGCACAGCAGTGTATCAGCTTTGTAAACTTCATGCAGAGTTGCTCACTCTGTTACAAACCAATGATAACAGGTAGTAAAAAACATTGAGAGTAGTTCACACATAGAATATTATTAAGTATAGTCGACTCTTCTCCATGATAAAACAGACACAAGTGCCAAGCACGTTTCACCCCCACAGTAACGTGTTTCAGGGACTCATCACGGCATACCTTTCAATCATAGGACCTCCTCCTTATAAAGCACCTGGTGGTATCCAATTAGCCAGCCAGTATGTGCTATTTCTTATTTTCTTAAAGGGGCAGGTCAATCAACCTGATTAATACAAACATATTTTATTGCCCTTTCTCCAAAACAAACTTATATGTATATACAGATATCACTTATTGTAGTACTACAACATAGCCATTCACATGTAATTCCTTAAGGAACAGCCACAATGTACTCCAATGATTTAGGTTTTACATTTCCACTCACTCACCATAACGTTCATAACACCGGACAACCTGCTAAACTTATCTATAGCTTAATATGCTTAAACTCTATTTAGCACCTCACAATTTACTTATATTTTTTACTTATTTTTGCATTTTTCTTTTTTGCTCTTTATCCTTCAACAAAGGACACATAAGTTTCTACACATATATTTCTAATCATGCGCTAAAGACATATTTATCTATAACCTAGTATGTCTAAACGCTACTACCATCTCACAACTCATTTTCAAGATCCTAATTGTTGTCCTTCAACAAAGGACAACAAGTATCAATATACTAAGAACTGTACAAAAGAACTTCAATTTATCATTTAAGCCTACAGGGAAAATGCTTAAACTCTATTTAGCATCTCACATTTTTTTATATATTTTTTTTCCACTCTTTCATTTCCAAAAACCTTTGCTTATTATCCTTCAACAAAGGAAAAAATAAGTATCAAAACCTATCTTTCTAATCATGTGCTAAGATATATTTATCTGTTGCCTATTATGTCTAAATGTTTCCTAACATCTCACAATTTATTTTCAAGACCCTACTTATTGTCCTTCAGCAAAGGATAAATAGGTATCAGTATATTTAGAATTTTACAAAAAACTTGCAAACTCCAATTTATCATTTAGGCCTACAGGGATTCTAGTACCTAATCTATATATCCACTTAGCCTCTTTTTGGAGAAGAATTCTATCATTATCGCCTCCACGTCCATTAGTAATCCCTTTACCAATCACAATAAATTTGAGAGACTCCACTTCACCGTTGTGCACAGAATTGAAATGTTTCGATACGTTAGTATTTTACTACCCTTATAGAATTGCAAAAAATTCTTCAAACTCAGATTTGGTACCATCCCATAGGACAATTCTAAATAATAATGATAAAAACATTTTCCTTACCTCAGAGATAAGCGAAAGAGAGTTAACTTTTCTAGACTTAACCCTTAAAAAAGAGGGTAATGTTATTGTGACAGAGAATTTTAGAAAGAGAAATGCTGCTAACAACATATTGCATGCCAGTAGCAACCATCCAGAATATCTGAAGAGGGGAATCACATATGGCCAATTCCTCCGTCTGAGGAGGAATTGTTCCTCATTAACAAAGTTTGATTGCCATGCTTCTCTTGTGAAAGAAAGGTTCCTTAAATGGGGCTATTCTAATAAATGCATAAAGAAAGCATTATGGAAGGCCAGAAATGTACCAAGAGATAGACTTTTGTATGATCAAAAGAGAAAAAGTGAAAGTAATCAAATCAGGTTTATTACGAAATATGATGACCAATGGGAAGAAATTAAAAATATAATGAAGAGGAACTGGCAGATTCTGTGTCTGGATGACAGAATTAAAAAGGTGGTAGGAGAGTATCCACAAATGGGGACCCTCAAATTCAGATTGGCTGAGGAAAAACAGAGGGATAAAAGGCAGTTTCCCTTGTGGACACTGTGTGTACTGTGTCCATATGGACAGTACAAAGCACTTTTCAGTTGTTTCTCAAAAAGTCTTTGATATACAATATTTCTTTAATTGTAAATCTGAAGGGGTTATCTATCTTCTATGGTGTTCCTGCCCGGTCTTTTATGTAGGTAAAACGAAGAGGGTAATAAAGGACCGGGTTCAGGAACACCGTGATGATATTTTCTATGCTAGAGATACTAACGTATCGAAACATTTCAATTCTGTGCACAACGGTGAAGTGGAGTCTCTCAAATTTATTGTGATTGGTAAAGGGATTACTAATGGACGTGGAGGCGATAATGATAGAATTCTTCTCTAAAAAGAGGCTAAGTGGATATATAGATTAGGTACTAGAATCCATGTAGGCCTAAATGATAAATTGGAGTTTGCAAGTTTTTTGTAAAATTCTAAATATACTGATACCTATTTATCCTTTGTTGAAGGACAATAAGTAGGGTCTTGAAAATAAATTGTGAGATGTTAGGAAACATTTAGACATAATAGGCTACAGATAAATATATCTTAGCGCATGATTAGAAAGATATGTTTTGATACTTATTTTTTCCTTTGTTGAAGGATAATAAGCAAAGGTTTTTGGAAATGAAAGAGTGGAAAAAAATATATAAAAAAATGTGAGATGCTAAATAGAGTTTAAACATTTTCCCTGTAGGCCTAATTGATAAATTGAAGTTCTTTTGTACAGTTCTTAGTATATTGATACTTGTTGTCCTTTGTTGAAGGACAACAATTAGGATCTTGAAAATGAGTTGTGAGATGGTAGGAGCGTTTAGACATACTAGGTTATAGATAAATATGTCTTTTGGGCATGATTAGAAAGATATGTGTCAAAACTTATGTGTCCTTTGTTGAAGGATAAAGAGCAAAAAAGAAAAATGCAAAAATAAGTAAAAAATATAAGTAAATTGTGAGGTGCTAAATAGAGTTTAAGCATATTAAGCTATAGATAAGTTTAGCAGGTTGTCCGGTTTTATGAAAGTTATGGTGAGTGAGTGGAAATGTAAAACCTAAATCATTGGAGTACATTGTGGCTGTTCCTTAAGGAATTACATGTGAATGGGTATGTTGTAGTACTCCAAAGTGATATCTGTATATACATATAAGTTTGTTTTGGAGAAAGGGCAATAAAATATGTTTGTATTAATCAGGTTGATTGACCTGCCACTTTAAGAAAATAAGAAATAGCACATACTGGCTGGCTAATTGGATACCACCAGGTGCTTTATAAGGAGGAGGTTCTATGATTGAAAGGTATGCCCTGATGAGCCCCTGAAACACGTTACTGTGGGGGTGAAACGTGCGTTGGCACTTGTGTGTGTTTTATCATGGAGAAGAGTCGACAATACTTCATGATATTCTATGTGTGAACTACTCTCAATTTTTTTACTACCTGTTATCATTGGTATGTAACAGTGTGAGCAACTCTGCATGAAGTTTACAAAGCTGATACACTGCTGTGCTCTAAATGGTACATCTGTGGTAAGATTGCACAGCTTGTGATTTGCAGGTCTAGAGGTGTTATCCTGCTGATTGGATGCACCTGTGGAGAGACCAGATGCACTGAGCTCAGCGTGGTGAATGCTGTAACTTTCCTTCTGTATGGCAATTTTGGAACAGAATGGACTGCATGACATAGGATGAATGGTACATCTATGGTAAGACCTATGCTTTACCCTATGCATGCATGATAATACAATCTTTGATGTGGATTATTGCTTTTATAGCACGTTATTGGTACATCTTGGTAAGAAAGCATACACAGTACTAAGTGTGAGGCGTGGCTCACTACCTGTGTGAATAAATGTACCAAGCAGGAATGCCTGCTTGATACATTTATGGTAAGATCAGATATGTATCCCACACACGCCTAAATATTGCAATCATTTGCTTAAAGTATATCTTTGGATTCAAATGGATACATTGTATTCAGTATGAAGATTGCTTTCTCTTGCTAACAACACGGCTTGTCCAATCAGGTGATTTTTGGAGGCTTAACCCTCCCACTTCTACATTCACCATAGGGAGGAGGTGAATGAACTTTTGTTAGCATTGCATGAACTTTATATTTGCTTGCTTGTTCATGTATATGTATGTTTCTCTGTCTTGTTCCAAACTGTATACATTTACTCTGTGATCACAGGTTATTATAAATTGGATTTATAAGAGGATAATTTCATCTGTATTGTATCCTGCCATTTGTTTAAGCAAGGCTATGTATGCCTGTTATGCTAGATACAATTCATTTGATGTTTTATTGCCTGTACTTTGCAAATAGTGACTGATATTGAATATATATATATATATATATATATATATATATATATATATATATATATATATATATATATATAAAATCTATCACATATTTATGCAGCTCTGTGTGATATACTAGAGCTCTACCTGTTTTGGATTTTATAGCTATCCAATACAGGAAATGGTACCAATTGTGTGATTTAATGATACAGGCTTGTATTATATTGACATGAGATGCAGTTCTGGTTTTAATTTGTATATAGTGGTGTGGTTGCATGTTTTTGCTCTATTTTTGAGATGGCAGGGCATGTTTGGGCAAACTTCTTTTGTAAATGCTATATGAGTTTAATAAATTGTTGAATTCACCTCATATGTGTGCCGTTTTTATTCCCTTTCCTTTTTAGATGATTATTGTATTCTCTAATATTTCTCTCTTTTTTTTTTTAGTATGATATAATTGGTTAAGAGGGAGGCACCGTGAGGTTTATAAGTGGTATATACTACTCTCTCATTTCTTCTATAATATATATATATATATATATATATATATATATATATATATATGTGTGTGTGTATATATATCATGTATTTATGTATATGTCTTTTTATGTGTACATACGTATGTTCACACATACATACAGTACATATATACCCATACATGATGCATACAAATATATGTATGTATATGTGTGTGTGTGTGTATATATATATATATATATATATATATATATATATATATATATATATATATATATATATATATATATATATATATATATAGAGAGATACATAAATTTACACAAATCCTTTAATCCTCCTTAGGAAGAAAACGCTGCACTCACCAATCTTGAGAATGATATAATTTATTCAGAGTCTCATCACATCAGCTCATAGCTGCATAAGTAACCCCAGATGTTTCGATACCCAACTGGCACCTTTATCAATGGGTAGTTCCAATTTCTCCAAATGTTATATATAAATATACGCACCATTGAGTTCTTCCCAGTCCAAATACTTTGATGTATAACATATCTCTTTTAAACAGAGTGAATGTTTTTTTTTAAATACTTTAAATATTTTGTTCTTTACTTAGAAGAGTATGTTATTTTCAATTTTGAATATAAATCTTTGATAGGAAAAAGTCAAATTTTCTACTCATTCACGGCAATTTCTTTGTCATCCAGGACAAGCGTGAATTTCAAGCCCTGTATATATATTATTATATAACATTATAATGTTAGTCCAATAAAAAAGGTATCGCTGCATACTGTGGGGTCAATTTATCAAGCTCCGTACAGAGCTTGATGCACCGTGTTTGCGGCGAGCCTTCAGGCTCGCTGGAAACAGAAGTTATGAAGCAGCGGTCTAAAGACCGCTGCTCCATAACCTGTCCGCCTGCTCTGAGGAGGCAGACAGAAATCAACCCGATCGAATACGATCGGGTTGATTGACACCCCCTGCTAGCGGCCAATCTGCAGGGGGCAGCATTGCACCAGCAGTTCACAAGAACTGCTGGTGCAATGATAAATGCCGACAGCATATGCTATATCGGATCATGTCCGCTCGCACTTACATAAATTGACCCCTGAGCATCTATATAAATATAAAGCTGTAGATATATAATATATATATATATATACACACACACAGATATAACACACAGAGAAAACCCAGCACTCACTTACAAGCTATCAGCTAAGATTTAAAAGCAAAAATGGAAAGGTTAGTCACCGCATCTGGCCAAATGGGACAAGCTCAGGTACCACATCAAGGTCCTTTCCAATACCTGAGACCCTAAAACAGCCACACAATGCAAGCTTTCAAATCCAAACAAACTGAAAACAAGGGAAGGGTGCACAGGAATATGTAATCACCCTAGACATATACAAAATACGAAAGGGAACTGCACTCTCATACCGGACCGGGTACACATCCCATGACCCTGCAACATGCTCAGCCCTGGGTGCCACTGGCACTCACAGGAAGCTGTGCTGTCACCAGAGCCACAAGCATTTAACCCCAGACAGGTCTGGGTGCAAGAACCATAGGGAAAATTACAAAGCAAATTAACACAACACACAGAGAAAACCCAGCACTCACTTACAAACTCTCAGCCCTTGTTTTCAGTTTGTTTGGATTTGAATGCTTGCATTGTGTGGCTGTTTTAGGGTCTCAGGTATTGGAGAGGACCTTGACGTGGTACCTGAGCTTGTCCCATTTGGCCAGATGCGGTGACTAACCTTTCCATTTTTGCTTTTAAATCTTAGCTGAGAGCTTGTAAGTGAGTGCTGGGTTTTCTCTGTGTGTTGTATTAATTTGCTTTGTAATTTTCCCTATGGTTCTTGCACCCAGACCTGTCTGGGGTTAACTGCTTGTGGCTCTGGGGACAGCACAGCTTCCTGTGAGTGCCAGTGGCACCCAGGGCTGAGCATGTTGTGGGGTCATGGGATGTGTACCCGGTGCGGTATGAGAGTGCAGTTCCCTTCCGTGTTTTGTATACACATATATATATATATATATTTAAAAACAAAAATAGTATTTTCTTCTATGTGAAGACAAAAGGTATTTAAAGTATTTCTTAACACAATTGCCCTAGCGCACCATCAAGTTAGCAAGCAAGTGAAATCCAGGAAAGGTTCTTGTAGCATTCCCCATAGAAGTCTACGGGAAAAAGGAGATGCTCGCAAGCCTGAGTCTTTTTACTTTCAGTTTGTAATACGAGAGCAAGAATAAGAGCGCTATTGATGTAACCGGCTTGGTGTTGGCGCTCAATATTACTAATATGTTTGTGCTCCTTTAATCTAGGCGTTTATGTGGATTTCAGTTTGCGGGCCTTTTTTATTCTTTATTCAACTTCTTATTTACAATTCTTTGCAGAGTAACAAATATATGGCTTTGAGATTTTCAACTGGTATAATAAATCTATAAAATAATAAAAGTCTATGGGGTCGATCCGATATAGATCGTAGTTTGCGGCGCAAGCGAGGGAACCCGCGTCGCCCGCAGTTTCAGCTCGCAACTCAAGCTATCCCATATATGTCGCCGTCAGATGCTAACGTGCCGTAAGTCTGACAAACCAGCGATGTCCAGAAATCTGCGCAAGTACAAATTTCTGGCGTCGCCAATGACTTGCGGCACGTTAGAAACTGCCGGCGCCTACAAAACCTGACTAAAGTCTAAATCACCCGCACTGTCTAACACGCCTCCCTAACATAGCCCGACATGTCTAACACGCCTCCCTAACATAGCCCGACACGTCTAACCCTCTATCCGCTATCCCCCCTCACTAGCCTAACAATAAAATATGTATTAACCCCTAAACCGCCGCTTCCGGAGCCCGCCGCTACCTAATAAAGTTATTAACCCCTAAACCGCCGCCAGCTATATTAAATCTCTAACCCCCTAAAGTGAGCCCCTAACACCGCCGCCATCTACCTTACCTACCCCCTAAAGTGAGCCCCTACCCCGCCGCTATCTATTTTAAAATTATTAACCCCTAATCTAATCCCCCTACCCCGCCGCCATCTATATTAAATTATTTAACCCCTAAAATACTAAACTATCCCTACCACTGAACCTAAGTCTAACCCTACAAATAGCCCTGAAAAGGGCTTTTTGCGTGGCATTGCCCCAAAGTAACAGCTCTTTTGCCAGCCCTTAAAAGGGCTTTTGGCGGGGCTTTGTCACAAAGTAAACTGCTCTTTTGCCTACAATCTACAACCCCCTACACCGCGGCCACCTATAATAAATGTATTAACCCCTAATCTAATCCCCCTACACTGCCGCCAGCTATATTAACTATATTAACCCTAATTATATTAGGGTTAATATAGTTAATATAGTTATTATATTATATATATTAACTATATTAACCCTAATTATATTAGGGTTCATATAGTTAATATCGTTATTATATTATATATATATATATATATATATATATATATATTAAGTATAATAACCCTATCTAACTCTAACATCCTAACTAAACTCTTATTAAAATAAATCTAATATTAATATTATAAATTAAAATATTCCTTTTTAAATCTAAATACTTACCTATAAAATAAACCCTAAGATAGCTACAATATAATTAATAATTACATTATAGCTATGTTAGGGTTTATATTTATTTTACAGGTAAATTGTTAATTATTTTAACTAGGTATAATAGCTATTAAATAGTTATTACCTATTTAATAGCTACCTAGTTAAAATAATTACCCAATTACCTGTAAAATAAATCCTAACCTAAGTTACAAATACACCTACACTATCAATAAATTAAATAAACTACAAATATCTATCTAAAAATACAATTAAATAAACTAAACTAAATTACAAAAAATAAAAAAAAGATTACAAGATTTTTAAGCTAATTACACCTATTCTAAGCCCCCTAATAAAATAATAAACCCCCAAAATAAAAAAAATCCCCTACCCTATTCTAAATTAAAAAATATTCAAAGCTCTTTTACCTTACCAGCCCTTAAAAGGGCCTTTTGTGGGGGCATGCCCCAAAGAAAACTGCTCTTTTGCCTGCAAAAAAAAACACAATACCACCCCCCAACATTACAACCCACCACCCACATACCCCTAATCTAACCCAAACCCCCCTTAAATAAACCTAACACTACCGCCCCTGAAGATCTCCCTACCTTGTATTCACCCCGCCGGGCAGAACTCCTCATCCGATCCGGGCGATGTGTTCCAGCAAGCGGCAGTGAAGTCTTCTTCCATCCGGGCGATGTCTTGAAGCAAGCGGCAGAGAGTCTTCTTCCATCGGCGATGTCTTCAAGCAAATCGGCATCTTCAATCTTCTTTGTTCGCTCCTCCGCCGCGGAGCATCCATCCGGCACGACGACTTGCCGACGAATGAGGTTCCTTTAAATGACGTCATCCAAGATGGCGTCCGTTGAATTCCGATTGGCTGATAGGATTTAATCAGCCAATCGGAATTCGACGGACGCCATCTTGGATGACATCATTTAAAGGAACCTCATTCGTCGGCAAGTCGTCGTGCCGGATGGATGCTCCGCGGCGGAGGAGCGAACAAAGAAGATTGAAGATGCCGATTTGCTTGAAGACATCGCCGATAGAAGAAGACTCTCTGCCGCTTGCTTCAAGACATCGCCCGGATGGAAGAAGACTTCACTGCCGCTTGCTGGAACACATCGCCCCGGATCGGATGAGGAGTTCTGCCCGGCGGGGTGAATACAAGGTAGGGAGATCTTCAGGGGGGTAGTGTTAGGTTTATTTAAGGGGGGTTTGGGTTAGATTAGGGGTATGTGGGTGGTGGGTTGTAATGTTGGGGGGTGGTATTGTGGGTTTTTTTGCAGGCAAAAGAGCAGTTTTCTTTGGGGCATGCCCCCACAAAAGGCCCTTTTAAGGGCTGGTAAGGTAAAAGAGCTTTGAACTTTTTTTAATTTAGAATAGGGTAGGGATTTTTTTTTATTTTGGGGGTTTATTATTTTATTAGGGGGCTTAGAATAGGTGTAATTAGCTTAAAAATCTTGTAATCTTTTTTTTATTTTTTGTAATTTAGTGTTTGTTTTTTTTGTAATTTAGTTTAGTTTATTTAATTGTATTTTTAGATAGATATTTGTAGTTTATTTAATTTATTGATAGTGTAGGTGTATTTGTAACTTAGGTTAGGATTTATTTTACAGGTAATTGGGTAATTATTTTAACTAGGTAGCTATTAAATAGGTAATAACTATTTAATAGCTATTATACCTAGTTAAAATAATTAACAATTTACCTGTAAAATAAATATAAACCCTAACATAGCTATAATGTAATTATTAATTATATTGTAGCTATCTTAGGGTTTATTTTATAGGTAAGTATTTAGATTTAAATAGGAATATTTTAATTTATAATATGAATTAGATTTATTTAATAAGAATTTAGTTAGGGGTGTTAGGGTTAGATAGAGTTAATATAGTTTATATAAATACTATAGTAACTATATTAACCCTAATATAATTAGGGTTAATATAGTTAATATATATAATGTAAGAACTATATTAACTATAATATACTTAGGGTTAATATAGATAATATAGCTGGCGGCGGGGTAGGTAGATTAAATTAGGGGTTAATAATTTTAATATAGATGGCGCGGTGTAAGGGGTTCACATTAGGGGATAGATCAGTTAGATGGTGGTGGTTTTAGGGGCTCACAGTAGGGGGTTAGTTTATGTAGATGGCGACGGTTTAGGGGTTAAATAGTTTATTATGGATTGCGGCGGGGGATCGCGGTTGACAAGGAGATAGACATTGCGCATGCGTTAGGTGTTAGGTTTATTTTAGCAGCCAGTTTAGGGAGTTACGGGGCTCCAATAGTCAGCGTAAGGCTTCTTACGGCTGCTTTTTGTGGCGAGGTGAAAATGGAGTAAGATTTCTCCATTTTCGCCACGTAAGTCCTTACGCTGTATATTGGATACCAAACTGTGCGGGTTTGGTATACCTGCCTATGGCCCAAAAAACTACGGGCGACGGCAGAAATATACGCGCGTAACTTCTAGGTTACGCCGTATATAGGATACCAAACCCGCCCAAATATTGGCGTCGCCGACTTTTGCGGGCGACGATTTTTATCGGATCGACCCCTATATTTTCAGTGCCAGGTAGTTTTCCCTCTCGAAGAGACAGGTTAAAAAGATTTGTAGCATAAGACAGCAATATATTTCACTCATATTCTAAAGCAGATGAAAAACCAAATGGTTTATAATAAAGATTAATGCTGAAAATATGGAGAGTGAATAATTCTGAATGCAAATACTAACTTGTAAAAAAATAATTTATCAGAAATTATGCATTCTAAACACCATTTGCAAATTCTGGATTTTATTAGCAAAAAATATTTTTTTTCCTTTAAAAATGGCCAACAAATTAATAAAAGCAGTTATTTGAACTCATTTGAATTATAATTGAATACACAATTTGTTTTTTGAAGGTCATATATAACATTCTTCATTTGTTTTTAAATTACGGTATATACACATAGTTGCCAACAGTCCCTGATTTCCAGGGACAGTCCCTGGATTTTGTTGTATGTCCCTGGATATATATATACACACATACATAGTGTATTATTTAAATATAATTCATTCCTAATGGAATATTATTATTATTGAATGGGTTCACATATTATTTGTCTTTCTAATTTTGATGCTGTGTTGTAAAAATAGCCATATGCCCAGAATGTGTTCCAGAGACTGGGTAGGTGTAAGAGCTTGGTGCTGTAATCGCTATAATAAACTATGGATAAGGCTAAATTATACTATTACTTTCAAATGGGTGTGTTTTGATTGCAGAACTGAGTGGGCGGAGCAGTTGAACAGTGGGTCGTCAATACTCCAGTAACCCGCTTGCTTGCTCTGCTGCAAAGTGTCCCTGGAATTTTTTTTTAAATGTTGGCAACTACGGTGTCTGCATGTATAAATGTGAGCTATGTATACAGTGTACCTGATCTAGAACTTACATTCACTGTTAATTTAACCTGTTAAATAACGTGACCCTTTTATTGTATATAAAGTATATGCTCCATATTTCCTGCAAATGTATTCTTTTTCTTCTCTGACAAACCATTAACAGATCATAATAGGCAAAGAAAAGCAATAAAATACCTAACAGCCCATTTAGCGATATTATGGTAAAACTGTTTCTCACATTCTAAAAAAAACATCTCAATGTTTGTTCTCTGTAAGATTCTGCAACTACAGTGAAACGTATCTCACTAATGTGAAGGAAAAAACGTATTAAACAGACAACCAAATCATTTATCCTGTGTGCACTGCATTTTTTTTTTCAAAACAATAGAGAACTCTGCCACCTGGTGGCTTTAAAGAATCTGACAGCCATTCAGTTTTTATCTTTTTGTTCATATTAACAGTAAACATCTTGAGATTTTAATATAAAATGTTAAAGGAATATGAAACCCACAATTTTTATTTCACGATTCAGTTAGAGCATGCGATTTTTAACAACTTTCTAATTTATTTCTATTATCATTTTTTCTTTGTTCTATTGGTGTCTTTTGTTGACAAGCTGGTATGTATGCTAATGTTATCCATTTGTAAGAGCACTAGATGGCAGCACTATTTCCAGCCATGTAATACTCCAGGTGCCTACCTAGGTATCTCTTCAACAAAGAATACATACATCATCTCACTTTATACACAGGGAGCATATAACTCTGCAGCACCAAAGAACATTTTGGAATTTTTAGAAAAGGCAGTAGCTATAAAACATACTACTCATGATTAAAATAAAAAAAGATCCCTATGTATACCAGGGTGCTTGCGGATGCACCAGAATGAAGACTCGGGGGCCGAATTATCAAGCTCCGTATGAGCTTGAAGCCCCACTGCTCCATAACCTGCCCTCCTGCCCTGAGGTGGTGGACAGATATCGACGGAAATCAACCCGATCCAATACGATCGGGTTGATTGACACCCCCTGCTAGCGGCTGATTGGCCGCAAATCTGCAGGGGGCGGCGTTGAACCAGCAGTTCACCAGAACTACTGGTGCAATGATAAATGCAGAGAGCGTATGCTGCTGGCATTTATCGATGTGCAGTGGACATGATCCGCTATATCGGATTATGTCCGCTCGCACGTTCTTAAATAGGCCCCTTGGAGTCATCCTTAACTGTATCTAATGCTGATGCTCTGTAGGAATCTGTAAGATTTTCCAAAATGCTCACCCTCCCTTACAGAACACTCTCTCAAACTGGACTCATACTCTCCCCCTATTCACCCCCTACATAGTGAATTGTTCCACATTTTGTGTTAAGTGTTTCCTGATATGGTTTGTAGGAATTATATTTATTGTTTAGTATCTGATTATTTTAAGGGACATTAAAGGGACAGTAAAACAATAATTAGGCATCTATGATTTAGACAGAGCATACAATTCTAAGTAACTTTCCAATTTACTTCTATTATTTAATTTGCTTCCTTCTCGTGTTGTCCTTTGCTGAAAGTTTTATCTAGGAAAGTTCAAGAGCAGCAAAGAACCTAGGTTCTAGCTGCTGATTGGTGGGTGCATATATATACCGATTGTCATTGGCTCACCCATGTGTTCAGTTAGAAACCAGTAGTGCATTGCTGCTCCTTCAACAAATGATACCAAGAGAATGAAGGAAATTTTATAATTGAAGTAAACTTAAAAGTTGTTTAAAATTGTATGTTTTACCTAAATCATGAAAGAAAATTTTTGGGTCTCATGTCTCTTTTAAGTATTTTTTAAATGCAGGATGTAAATCAGCAATTAAGAACCAAACTGCAAAAGACCTCCATACAAAGGGCCGGATTACAAGTAGAACGCAAAATATCGCTTCAGCGAAAAGCAATATTTGTGCTCAAATGAGTAATACCAGCGCACACAAACGTAATGTCTGGTTATTTATTGCACGCCCGCAAACGGGCAAATTTGCCTGTTTGCGAGCGAGTGCGCAATAAATTAGCTCTCCACTTGTAATCTAGCACAAAAATATTTTTAAGAGCATTTGAAATCCCAATTTTAATCAGGATTTACAAAAACTACTGGAAAACTCTGGTGAGTATATTTAGTTTATAATATCTCCCATCACTGAGGCCAATAAAAGCTATTTGTAAATGAGTTTGTGCACTGCTATGTGCAATTAATGTCTAGTATACAACTGGTTTAGGGAATATGCAGCATTCTGACGCAAACCTATACATATATCTGGTTTTAAGAATCTGAATCTGATTTTCAGCCTCTTTAGGCAGCATTAGATAAGTACAAAATCAAGCATATTAAATAATAAATATGTGTTTTTTACACAAAGTATTTGAAAAACAGTTATAAAACTGTTTATCAAATGGACTAAATTTGAAAACAACTTTTTGTATTGTATATATATAATTGCACTAATGTGTGCTAACAAAAATATTGTATATTCATAAATTTTTTTTATTTTTTTTTTAAAAACCCCAACAACAATATATTTTTTATTGCATGCTATCTCAGCATAATATATTTTTTATTGCATGCTATCTCAGCATAATATATTTTTTATTGCATGCTATCTCAGCATAATATATTTTTTATTGCATGCTATCTCAGCATAATATATTTTTCTTCACTGGAATAATGTAACTATATATACACAAAGCTCTGGATTTACATTCTGAGTGAATACGACCTTACATGTTTCTGTAATGGATCAGATGAGTACCTTTATGGTTATTATTTAATGATATATACAGTATATATAACGTATTACTTGCTGTCAAGTTGTCATAAACAAAAATCACTCTTGAGTCACCCTGGAGATAAAAATGTTATATAAATAATAGTGTAAAATTAAAGGTTAAAGAGATATAAAACCTAACATTTTTATTTCATGATTTAGACAGAGCATGCAATTTTAAACAACTTTCTAATTTACTTCCATTAACAATTTTTCTTTGTACTATTGTTATCTTTTAATGAAAAGCAGGGGCATATGCATTATACAGCATTATATGGCAGCAGCTTTGCAAGAATGTTTTCCATTTGCAAGAACACTATATGGCAGCACTAATTCTTGCCATGCAGAGCTCCAGATGGCTACCTAGATATATTTTAAACACTGAATATTATGGGATTGAAGCGAGTTTGATAATAGAAGTAAATTGGAATCCTTTTACAATCTATGGGTTTTATGTCCCTTTAAAATAATTTTCAATGGAGCCATTAGCGGAGACAATCCGACAATCCCCAGGGATCCACGGGGTCAGGGTGGGAGGGGAAGAATTTAAGATATCATTGTTTGCGGATGATGTTCTGCTCACCCTGACCAAACCACTGACGTCTTTGACACACCTATACCAAATAATACAGGATTACTCCGCTGTCTCAGGGTATAAGGTCAATTTAGATAAAAGTGAGGCTCTACCTATAGCACTTCCAAACCATACCAAAAAACAAATTGACATCAACTTCGCATTTGAATGGGTAAAGGAGTCACTTAAATATTTAGGAATCAAAATATCAAATGATATTACAGAATTCTATAAACTAAACTATACCCCCCTATTTAAGACAATTAGAAAAGAGATAAACACTTGGACGGGCGGTTTTTCTTGGTACGGTAGGCTATCAGCCGTTAAGATGAACATTCTCCCAAGGCTACTATATTTATTTAGGGCCCTACCAATTAAGGTTCCACCGAAGGAACTTAATAAGTTGCAATCAGACCTAGTTCACTTTATAAGGGGAAATAAGAAGGCCAGGATTCCATCTCAGATACTCTTACAACACAAACAACTAGGCGGAGTAGGGGTTCCAAATTTACTAAACTATTATCAGGCGGCGAGATTAGCGCAGACCACGTTATTAGGTAAAAGACCAAATGATTTGGTGTGGGTGCGGGTGGAGACTTTGATGACAGGGTATAAATTCCCGGATGATATTTTATGGGAACAACCAGGACAAATCTCTAAAATGACACAATCCTCAAAATTGACAGGAGAGATGATGGCGTTGTGGAATACGATGTCATCATCATTAAAGTTACTTCCAACAGATTCAGTGATGAGACCGATTAGGACACTTATCAATCAAGACTTTCACGGACCGGTTAGGAAGTGGGAAAACAAGGGACTTTACAGGGTGGCTGATTTTTTACACAAAGGTAGAATTGCCACATTTCAGCAAATACAGGAAAAAATACTCCCCGAAAAACTACATTGGTTTTTGTATTTGCAGATAGCATCAACAATAGCAGAATTCACATCGCAGAATCAAAGAAAGAGCTTAACAGCACTAGAAAAATACTCAAGTTCCACTTTAAGACATAAAAAACTTATCTCTTACATATATATAACAATACAATCAGCCAGGAACTCCTCTAAAACTCCTTTGATGGAGAAATGGGAACGGGACACGGGCACAACAAAGTCAAGGGAGGAATGGGAGGCTATTTTTCAGACAGCAGGGAAGGGCCTGTTGAGTGCAGACTTCAGGGAAAACTGCATTAAGACCACCTTTCAATGGTACCTCACTCCAGTAATCACATCCCACTACACACAAAAAGGCAATAAAAACTGTTACAGAGGTTGTGCAGTAATGGGAACTTATAAACACATGTGGTGGGACTGCCCACAGGTGAAACAGGTGTGGACCAAACTCTCTAGGCTGTTAAGTGAGATACTGTCTGAGAAAATAAGCCTGACAATGTCCCAAGCACTGTTGAATGAACGAGTCAAACCATTTAACAACGCCACAAACACATTCATACGTATTTTGTGTACTGCAACTAGAATATGTGTGGCCAGATACTGGAAAACAGGGACGCCTACCTGGGGAGAGGTAATAGAAAAAATTAAAACCACATATAAACTGTCTGAGTCGGCATCTTTCATACAAGCAAACCATGACCAATTTTTGAAGGTGTGGGATTATTGGATTCTGAAAGGATACTGATAATATGCACATAAAAACATGAGACCCTATGGGATCAAGGGTCTTATGATGGCCACACTTAAACAGTCCCCCCGACATTCTATACCCAAGACTTTTATAAGCTACAACAACTTTCTTCCCTGTGATTTTAAAGAAAGTAGGCCAGGCGGGACACCCTCTCCCCCCTCCATTCCCCCTTTTAACCCCTATCTCCCTATCCTCGCTTACTAACACCCTCTATATTCTTTTATATCTTCTAATGATATGTTATGACTCACTTCTTCCTTCAAAAAATCCCAAAAATTCTTATGAGAATTGGATTAATCACTAATGATGACTGTCTTCACTGTGAACAGCTATGATCCTATTATGATGTAACTGAAAGTATATATCTTGTTCATTTTCAATGTACCAATTTTCAATAAAAATCATTTAAACAAAAAAAACATGAGACCCATACGGAGTGTACACAGACAAGTTGACAACAGTGACAGAGACACAGGAGTCATGGACTGTTCGGACAGTTTGGTGAGCAGCTTGGGGGGAACTCCCTCCTCGGATCCATGGCGAGCAAACAAATGAGACAGGCAAGTTATTGTTTAAGTTTTATTTTATTGTTCATGTTTTATTGTTATAAGGAAAAAATGATTGAGAGATACAGTAGGGGGAGGATGAATACTAAACTATAGAAGTTTTCTGTTTATGTGATGTTCATTCTTCTTCTTTGATAAAACTATATCTGAGCAGGCAGAAACACTGAAAAATAGACCACTGTTAACTGGTCTGTTAAAAGCACTCTTGATTGTACCTGAGAGATCTCACCTATATATATATATATATATATATATATATATATATATATATATATATATATATATATATATATATATATATATATATATATATATACTATGTGATGTAATCTTTGTGTATTCTGCAATAAAAACTATTTCAACTAGGACTTCCGGTGTGCGGCATTCTAAGATGACCACTGAATCCTGAGGCTCTGCACAGCTTATGGGAGAAAGTGACTATATATCTCGCCATCCTACTATCCCTTGGCAATATCTGTGCCCGGGAACTCTCCTGGATCAAGGCAAAACACCCCTTGGCCGCCGAGAAGCAATTAAAATTGTCAAAGCCTTCTGGCAAGGTGGCGTGTCTCCTGCCGCCACATTGTATATAGTTATACAAGTTGTTTGGCGCTACCTCCTGACCTACTACAATGGATATACCAAGCACTAAAAGTCCATGCACGGATAACTATATTCTAGCTGAAATAAGAAACATCTTCCTGCCCAGGCTAGATCAACTCCTTTCTTCCTGCATGGAGATGAGTGCAATCTTAAAGCTGGCAGAGCAACCTCTACGATCGCAGAAATTTATCGCCAGTCCACATGGCCTTGCTCTAAATAGTACATTGTACTTACGGGAGGCAGATAACTCCACTAATCCAGGTCCCTTGGTGACGAGAGGGGTAACATCGATGTTGCTGACTGGAGAAACCCCCCCATGCTCATGCCTACCAGAATCTGCCAGGGATATACCCTCAGAAACCCCTAACCCATATGCAGACCTTGCAACAAGTGTTGAGGAGAAGGTTGCCTTCCATACCTTTAGACTTGTGAAAACAGCGGGGACATTTTCCAGCTTGCAATCTCTGCCTTACTTTACATATGGGGACCGGCAGGATCATTGTGCGGCAGGTGTGTTGGTTTCTGATCTTCCTGGCTTGCAGCGCTACTTGTCAGTGCCTGTGTCCCACCTTGCAGACTGGAAGGATGTTGTGAAGGTTTCTTTACACACATGGTGCCTATGCAACAACTGCGGGGGTCGGCAAGAGTGCACTTTAGTTTTCCCCCCCTGGCAAAAAAGCTGCTTTGTACATCAGTGGGATCTGTGTTTTCGGAGGGGCATCGGTTAAGTGATATTGATCTAACTGAGCCGGTCACCTTTCTCAACCACTGGTACTCATCTCTGTGGAAAACCGGTTTTATGCACTAAGCAATGTTATCTCTTATACTGCGGAGAAATCCAACTCAGATTAATTGTCATGTGTCTGCATTTAATCCCCGTTGCACAAACATTTTGCTTATTAGGTTACAGGCTTGGTGTCTATAAATGCATGCTCTCAAGCAGTGAGATGTCAGTGTTTGCTTGTCATAAATTAGTTTTGTTGCTGTTTTGTTTTATATATATAAGGAAATCTTACTCCCTACTTCACAGCCTTTTTGTTAGCAGAGTATCCACTTTAAATTTTACTTTACCCTCACAAATTTCCTAAAATTCAAAGATATATGCACTCCACTATCTGTATTAATAATTGCTATTGTCAATTTATGGCTGTTATCATACCTTACCATTACATAACACATTTTGTGTCCTGACTCCCCAAGCCCATTGTGTGTTGGCCGCTTGGTGCTAGACCTTATAAAGAAACTATGTTTGACCCAGTATCATTTGGCTGCGTGTCATTAATATCCTGGTGACCCTAAGGCATTGATTGTACACCCATTTCCTTATTTGTATCTATGTCAATAACCTAAGCCCATTTTATAACTACTGTTCTATACTTACACCTTAGTTAACTGATATACTGACCATAAATGTACCCCTTAAAAGATTCCATGTAGAACTCAGAGAGTATATGCAGTGCTTTGGTTACACAAGAGGGGAAAAAAGACCTCTCAAACCCTATACATTTAATGTACCAAATATTGTCAAGTCACATATTTCACCTTGGTCTTATTGCTCAAATTGTATTGATTGTTTAAATAAAACATAGGGAACTTCCTTGTTTTACCTGGAGGGACTTCATTTTACCCCATTTGTCATACTAATATTTCTTTATGCTAACTCAACATCCCTGTATGTATACAAAGCCAGAGTAAATAATCAGACATATGCCTGCCATTAGAGCTAAACTCCAGCGATTAAATTGGATTCCTTGTTACTATGGTGGAATCTCGCATGAGGCAAATAATCTGTAGATGCCTTAAATAATAACGCAACTTAGACAATTTTTCACAGATTGTTGAGAGTGCATAGATATACACCTTACACTATTTCCATTTTTAACAGATACTGTCAATCTCTGAACATTATTATTTCTCACTATTACTCAACACAATATGTGTACCAACCTCCTATACCCTACTGTAAATTGTGCCCCTTATATACCATCCCTGTATCACTTTATAACGAGGGATCTAGCTCGCAGTCAATGTCTTGTGGGGTTGGGTTTATGCCTCTTACGCACAGGTACGCAGGCATTGGGCAGTCAAGCCTTATTTGGATGACTAGAACTCTTAATGTCTACTATAGGGGGTTGCCTTTTGGCTTTACTTGGTCAAGAATTCATAGTAAGCGTCCCCTATATTGTATTGTATTGTAGATATTCTTTCCAAAGGTAGATTTTTGTTGTTGTATAGTAGGAGGCTCATACATCTAATAACTTTTATATCCTTTTCTGGCCACTCATAAAAGTTTCAAAAGTAGGATCTGACAAAAAGAGGCTATATACCTTAATGAGTCTGGTTTGTATTTGATAGTGCCACAACATTGTTGTCTTATTTTTGACAGCCTCAGAACCTCAGTATTGTTAGGCTAAAGACATCTTAAGAGCTATAACTGTTAAGGTTAGGTTTATAGTTTTAGGTTTGTTTGTTTTTTGCTCGTTTTTATTATTTTTTTTTATTTTTTTTCTTCTTGTTGTTGTTGTTTTGTTATGTGTTTTGTTGTTTGGTCATAATTGTAAAAACCCAACAATGAGGTTACATAAAATGTATATGACAAGTATCATCTGTTTGACACATTTCAAATTCTGGTTTATTGTACTCAAAACACACTGTAATTAAAATATTTACCTACGCTTGTCCTGTGCGGAATAACTATGTCCAAGATGCATATACTGATATTTCACCTGTTTGAAATGTAGTGAATTTTGGTAATGGAGCACGTATTTCATGTTAATGTTGTATACTCAAACTATATTGTAATGCTGTGTTGTTGCAGAACTTTTCTTTTCTCGCCCTGCGTGGCGTAATGACATGTACATTGTTTTTGTACCCTTTGTTGGTCATAAATAAAATTTAAAAAAAAAAAACTATTTCAACTAAAATAATTTTCAATTATGGTTAAACATCATAAAATTATTGATGACCAAAGTAACTTTAAGGACTTGTTAACCAGAATATCAAATAATCTAAGATAGATCTGTATTTTAAAATACTTTTTATATTGTGCTATCCAGTAGAAAAAAAAAAGTTGAAATAATACATTTGACTGTACACCTTAATGTGTTATTAAAATATTCGGCTAGGATTTAGAGTTTTGCGGCCAAAGGGGTGCGTTAGCTACGCGTGTTTTTTTTCCGCCGCACCTTTTAAATAATGCTGGTATTGAGAGTTCTCTGAAGGGCTGCGTTAGGCTCCAAAAAGGGAGCGTAGAGCATAATTTACCGCCACTTCAACTCTCAATAACAGCGTTGTTTATGGACGCGGCCAGCTTCAAAAACGTGCTCGTGCACGATTCCCCCATAGGAAACAATGGGGCAGTTTGAGCTGGAAAAAACCTAACACCTGCAAAAAAGCAGCGTTCAGCTCCTAACGCAGCCCCATTGTTTCCTATGGGGAAACACTTCCTAAGTCTGCACCTAACACCCTAACATGTACCCCGAGTCTAAACACATCTAAACTTACACTTTTTAACCCATAAACTGCCGCCCCAGCTATCGCTGACCCCTGCATTTTATTATGAACCCCTAATCTGCTGCTCCGTACACCGCCGCAACCTACATTATAGCTATGTACCCCTAATCTGCTGCCCCTAACATCGCCGACCCCTATATTATATTTATTAACCCCTAATCTGCCCCCCCCCACGTCCCCGCTACCTACCTACACTTATTAACCCCTAATCTGCCGACCAGACCTCGCCGCCACTATAATAAATGTATTAACCCCTAAACCGCCTCACTCCCGCCTCAAAAACCCTATAATAAATAGTATTAACCCCTAATCTGCCCTCCCTAACATCGCCAACACCTAACTTCAAGTATTAACCCCTAATCTGCCGACCGGACCTCGCCGCTACTCTAATAAATGTATTAACCCCTAAAGCTAAGTCTAACCCTAACACCCCCCCTAAGTTAAATATAATTTAAATCTAACGAAATAAAATAAATCTTATGAAATAAATTAATCCTATTTAAAGCTAAATACTTACCTGTAAAATAAACCCTAATATAGCTACAATATAACGAATAATTATATTGTAGCTATTTTAGGATTTATATTTATTTTACAGGCAACTTTGTATTTATTTTAACCAGGTACAATAGCTATTAAATAGTTAATAACTATTTAATAGCTACCTAGTTAAAATAATTAAAAAATTACCTGTAAAATAAATCCTAACCTAAGTTACAATTAAACCTAACACTACACTATCAATAAATTAATTAAATAAAATACCTACAATTATCTACAATTAAATCAACTAAACTAAATTACAAAAAAAACAAACACTAAATTACAAAAAAATAAAAAAAGATTACAAGAATTTTAAAATAATTACACCTACTCTAAGCCCCCTAAAAAATAACAAAGCCCCCCAAAATAAAAAATGCCCTACCCTATTCTAAAATAAAAAGTTAACAGCTTTGAGGCTTCCAGTGGGCGGACCTAGAAGAATGCAGCAGTAATCCTTAGCTCTGCAGAAACCCTCATTTAATATCTGCAAATTTGCCTTTTTTCTACACCATCTGCATATCACTTGACAGGCAAGCTGTCCGTGAACCTTAAGCAGATAGAGGCCACTCAATCGCTTCTCCCCTGGAAGTCAGTTGACTAAATTAAAGTCCTTAAGGGATTGTTGCCTGGTACAGACTCTCCGATATAGCTCCAATGACTGCCGCTATGCTAACTGAAGATAACCAGGTACAAGATGTACTCTCTACTCTAAACACCCTTCTTCTTCCAGTGTTCACTAGACTGGATGAAGCCATGCAGCGCTTACTGATTGAGACGCAGGCTTCTAAGCCGCCATCTTTGAGGGCTGACCGCCATCATCTCCCAGAGGCTCAGCAGCACAGTGATGGTTCGGGTAAAACGCAGACACCTACGAACCTAGAGCAAGACAGGCAAGAAGAGGAAGCTGCCGCAGGGTTCTTTGAGAAAATGAGACTGCCTATTGCCCTTGGTAAGCAAATAACTAAAAGCTTACACGATGATACCACAACTCAACATGGAGGACAGCATCTCCGGCGGAAAGATAGCGATCTGAAAGAAACGGATGTGGCTTCACCCTCTCTGCATATGCGACCCCCACGCCGCCACCTTGCCCCATTCCATGAGCCCTTCACTGCTCCTTATAGAGTCAAAGCTGCATATAGGGGCAGATACGATCACCGCATATTCAAAACCGGGCGACAGCCCGCCCAAACAACCGGTATTTCGGGAACAAACAGGCTTGCTCAAATACAGAGTTCTTTTCATGAACGCTCATATTGGAGGATCGGGCGGATAGCCATTGGAGAGAAACAGCTGGGTCCCTGTTGTCCTACTGGAGTCGGTTAATGCATGGACTTACGGAGGCGACGCTGGTTGCACAGTATTGGGTCATATAAGGTTTATCTTCATGGACACAGCTGGACATGTCTATGTTGCAAACGGTTATGCAATGTTTCTTAAAAGTGTCTAGCCCTGCTTTCACACGCCATCTTTTGTAGTGCTGGCCTAGACAATGCGGCTGGTAGCGGGTAATGACTTTTACTTATGAAGTTACCTCCTAAGAATTCGTATTTCTCTTTCTGTTTATTATTGTTTTGTTTTGGTTTATATTGTCTTTTTGTCTGTTTAGTAATAATCAAGTCACTCTTTATTGTATCTGGCCTCATGTTAACACTGTGCTCGTCTGTGGGAGAGGAGGTGTATGACGTAAGGTAAAACGTGAATATTGCTGTGATGTCAAGAGATGAGGCACCCATTTATGATTGATATAACTATAGATTACTGTTTTTCTTGTTCAATGTATCAGAGATAGCAACACATTTTATCATCCTCTCCCATCCTCACTGAAAGTTTTATTTTATTTTTCTTGCGCTGGGTTGTAGCCGGGATATTTTTATTTTCCTTTCCATTACAAGCACCGCTATAATCAATATACACGTTTATTTTCTGCCACAAATTTCGTACTTTAAATTTGGAAGATGTGCATGATGGTTTCTAACATATTATCTACTGCATTAATTGCTAGAATTACGAGTTGCTACTATATTAAAATAAACGGCTCTAACTAACTTTGCACCTCAACCTGCATGGCCCCTGGTCTGGGGATTACTGTACTGCCTGTACTCATGAGACATTCTCTTGCTATGAAAACGTATTTACACAGCCTCTATACTTACATCATGTGGCCAGCGGACCCAAGTAGCAATCAATTGACTCTTCTGAAGGGTTGTTGATAGCAGGGCTCCTACAGTAGCTAGCATAGGTTCCCCCAGGGATTGCTTACTCAGAGTATCAGACGCCTTTTAACCAACAACCTTACACCGACCATACTTTGTAAGCCATGTCTTAACTCATAATAACTAATACCATCAGGGGCCTTCTTAAATACCTCATAGTTCTACATATATTTCTATAGGAATAGGTGGTGAAGTTGATTCACTTTGTTAGACAGTTGGGGGTGGGTGGGGGATTTGTTGGGGATACTGTTAAAATGTAAAATGAGAGAGCTGAGATTATGTGGACAACAAGACTGTAAATGGCATATGAGAGAAGTAAAGAGCTGCACATGTCCTGGTCACTTGCCATATATTGATCTGATGGATTATTGTCATGTCATAAACAATGATATATATGTATTGAAAGAAACTCTATTATACTTGCGAATGTAAATTTTAT
This sequence comes from Bombina bombina, assembly GCF_027579735.1. Classification (NCBI taxonomy): domain Eukaryota; kingdom Metazoa; phylum Chordata; class Amphibia; order Anura; family Bombinatoridae; genus Bombina; species Bombina bombina. The sequence goes on from NC_069502.1 coordinate 1,144,492,436, forward strand.
AGCAATGTCTGGAAATGTTGTTTGATGTCTCCACTTCTTGGCTCTCAATAAAAAGAATTTGAAAAAAAAAAAGCTTTATTACCTTACCAGCCCTTAAAAGGGCCTTTTGCGGGGCATGCCCCAAAGTAAACAGCTCTTTTGCATTTTAAAAAAAACATACAATACCCCCCCAACATTACAACCCACCACCCACATACCCCTAATCTAACCTAAACCCCCCCTTAAAAAAACCTAACACTAAGCCCCTTAAGATCTCCCTACCTTATCTTCACCACGCCGGGTATCAACGATCCGTCCAGAAGAGGGTCCGAAGTCTTCATCCTATCCGGCAAGAAGAGGTCCAGAAGAGGCTCCGAAGTCTTCATCCTATCCGGCAAGAAGAGGACATCCAGACCAGTAGACATGTTCATCCAGGCGGCGTCTTCTATCTTCATCCATCCGGCGCGGAGCGGGACCATCTTGAAGCAGCCGACGCGGATCCATCCTCTTCTTCCGGCGACTCCCGATGAATGAAGGTTCCTTTAAGTGACGTCATCCAAGATGGCGTCCCTCGAATTCCGATTGGCTGATAGGATCCTATCAGCCAATCGGAATTAAAGTAGGAAAAATCTGATTGGCTGATTGAATCAGCCAATCAGATTCAAGTTCAATCCGATTGGCTGATCCAATCAGCCAATCAGATTGGCTGATCGGAACAGCCAATAGAATGCGAGATCAATCTGATTGGCTGATTCAATCAGCCAATCAGATTTTTCCTACCTTAATTCCGATTGGCTGATAGAATCCTATCAGCCAATCGGAATTCGAGGGACGCCATCTTGGATGACGTCACTTAAAGGAACCTTCGGGAGTCGCCGGAAGAAGAGGATGGATCCGCGTCGGCTGCTTCAAGAAGGTCCCGCTCCGCGCCCGATGGATGAAGATAGAAGACGCCGCCTGGGTGAACATGTCTACCGGTCCGGATGTCCTCTTCTTGCTGGATAGGATGAAGACTTCAGAGCCTCTTCTGAATCTCTTCTTGCCGGATAGGATGAAGACTTCGGACCCTCTTCTGGACGGATCGGTGGTACCCGGCGTGGTGAAGATAAGGTAGGGAGATCTTCAGGGGCTTAGTGTTAGGTTTTTTAAGGGGAGTTTGGGTTAGATTAGGGGTATGTGGTGGTGGGTTGTAATGTTGGGGGGGGTATTGTATGTTTTTTTTAAATGCAAAAGAGCTGTTTACTTTGGGGCATGCCCCACAAAAGGCCCTTTTAAGGGCTGGTAAGGTAAAAGAGCTGTTAACTTTTTATTTTAGAATAGGGTAGGGCATTTTTTTATTTTGGGGGGCTTTGTTATTTTTTTAGGGGGCTTAGAGTAGGTGTAATTATTTTAAAATTCTTGTAATCTTTTTTTATTTTTTGTAATTTAGTATTTTTTTTTTTTTGTAATTTAGTTTAGTTGATTTAATTGTAGATAATTGTAGGTAGTTTATTTAATTAATTTATTGATAGTGTAGTGTTAGGTTTAATTGTAACTTAGGTTAGGATTTATTTTACAGGTAATTTTGTAATTATTTTAACTAGGTAGCTATTAAATAGTTATTAACTATTTAATAGCTATTGTACCTGGTTAAAATAAATACAAAGTTGCCTGTAAAATAAATATAAATCCTAAAATAGCTACAATATAATTATTCGTTATATTGTAGCTATATTAGGGTTTATTTTACAGGTAAGTATTTAGCTTTAAATAGGATTAATTTATTTCATAAGATTTATTTTATTTCGTTAGATTTAAATTATATTTAACTTAGGGGGGTGTTAGGGTTAGGGTTAGACTTAGCTTTAGGGGTTAATACATTTATTAGAGTAGCGGCGAGGTCCGGTCGGCAGATTAGGGGTTAATACTTGAAGTTAGGTGTCAGCGATGTTAGGGAGGGCAGATTAGGGGTTAATACTATTTATTATAGCGTTTTTGAGGTGGGAGTGAGGCGGTTTAGGGGTTAATACATTTATTATAGTGGCGGCGAGGTCCGGTCGGCAGATTAGGGGTTAATAAGTGTAGGTAGGTAGCGGACACGTTGGGGGGGCAGATTAGGGGTTAATAAATATTATGTAGGTGTCGGCGATGTTAGGGGCAGCAGATTAGGGTACATAGGGATAATGTAGGTTGCGGCGGTGTGCGGTCGGCAGATTAGGTGTTAAAAAAATTAATTATAGTGGCGGCGATGTGGGGGGACCTCGGTTTAGGGGTGCATAGGTAGTTTATGGGTGTTAGTGTACTTTAGAGCACAGTAGATAAGAGCCCATAAAGCTCTTAACTCCTGACTTTTTTCTGGGCTGGAGTTTTGTCGTTAGAATTCTAACGCTCACTTCAGCCAAGACTCTAAATACCAGCGTTAGGAAGATCCCATTGAAAAGATAGGATACGCAATTGGCGTAAGGGGATCTGCGGTATGGAAAAGTTGCAGCTGGAAAGTGAGCGTTAGACCCTTTCCTGACTGACTCTAAATACCAGCGGGTGGCCAAAACCAGCGTTAGGACCCCTTAACGCTGGTTTGGACGGCTAACGCAAAACTCTAAATCTAGGTGATTGTGTTGTATTTATACCTTTGAGCAAAAATTATATATTTTGATTTTTATGCAATATAAAAATCTTCAATGAAATAATATATCTAAATTCATTAGATAGAAATCTGTAATGCTTTTTTTTTTTTTTTCAAAATCAGGTTCAAATACTGGCAGGGTTCACTCAGCCCTTCATATTTTTGTGGTTGATGAATAGAGCACCTTTCAACCAACAGAGTTTTTATATTGGAAAAAGATTGGATCAGATATTAGAAGAGTTACCCATATGATACATAGACAGCATTGACTTCGATGATCACAATATTTTGGACCACAAGTTATTGACTTAGGGCTTAATTTACTTAATTTATCTCTTATGTCTGCCAGGTGGGGGATTGAAATCATCCCTATCCGATACAATCAAGGTGATTGACAGCCTTTGATGGCAGCCGATTGGCTGCCAGTGAACAGGGGGCGGCATTGCACATTGTCATGTTTTCATGACATTTGATAAATGGAGCCCTTAATATCTCCAACAAAATAGGCAATTAAAATTGAACAGCCAAAGGCACTAAATGTCCAACACCCAAAGAGTGCCAAATATCACACACTGGATAAACGATAATGCTGTCGGGTAATGATCTGCACATGCTTGGACCTGAAAAACAAGATAACGCTGCCCACCTCAATAATGGCAACAGATCTTTTAGCTGACAA
>NC_069502.1:1144500698-1144548198 GCF_027579735.1 Bombina bombina
AATGTAAATATATTGGAAAAATGTTTCTATTGAAAACTGAAATGCACTCATGCACATTTCATTGTTGACCTTTCTAACCCTTTAAGCTCCAAGATGGTGGCATCCAATGTGAAAATCCAGAGCTTCACTAACAAGCACTTCTAAGGGATAAAAATAAGAGAACTTTAAAGAGAGCTTCAGGCACAGCAGGGAAAACCAAAGCATGTCCAGCAATTTTATGTTCCTTTAAATGTGCACATCATTGGCAGTTCTTAGTAAAGTTTGGGAAGAAAAAGTTAAACGCAGTTCAAGTGACTAAACTAATCTGGTAACATTTTGCAGGGGGACAGATGTTATGGGCTTGTAACCTGTTAAAATATCATACAAGCCTGAATATTTTTTGAGAAAAATTCACTTATACATGACTGAGTGTGTGTATGTGTGCATACATTTGTACATGGCTGAGTGTGTGTGTATATGTGCATGCATTTGTACATGACTGAGTGTGTATATGTGCATGCATTTGTACATGACTGAGTGTGTATATGTGCATGCATTTGTACATGGCTGAGTGCATGCATTTGTACATGACTGAGTGTGTGTGTGTGTATGTGTGCATGCATTTGTACATGACTGAGTGTGTGTGTGTGTATGTGTGCATGCATTTGTACATGGCTGAGTGTGTGTGTATATGTGCATGCATTTGTACATGACTGAGTGTGTATATGTGCATGCATTTGTACATGACTGAGTGTGTGTGTATGTGTGCATGCATTTGAACATGGCTGAGTGTGTGTGTATATGTGCATGCATTTGTACATGACTGAGTGTGTGTATGTGCATGCATTTGTACATGAATGAGTATGTGTATGTGCACATGCATTTGTACATGGCTGAGTGTGTGTGTATATGTGCATGCATTTGTACATGACTGAGTGTGTGTATGTGCACATGCATTTGTACATGGTTGAGTGTATGTATGTGTGCATGCATTTGTACATGACTGAGTGTATGTATGTGTGCATGCATTTGTACATTGCTGAGTGTATGTATGTGTGCACATGCATTTGTACATGGCTGAGTGTGTGTGTATGTGCACATGCATTTGTACATGACTGAGTGTGTGTATGTGCACATGCATTTGTACATGGCTGAGTGTATGTATGTGTGCATGCATTTGTACATGGCTGAGTGTATGTATGTGTGCATGCATTTGTACATGGCTGAGTGTGTGTATGTGTGCATGCATTTGTACATGGCTGAGTGTGTGTATGTGCACATGCATTTGTACATGACTGAGTGTGTGTATGTGCACATGCATTTGTACATGGCTGAGTGTATGTATGTGTGCATGCATTTGTACATGACTGAGTGTATGTATGTGTGCATGCATTTGTACATGGCTGAGTGTGTGTATGTGTGCATGCATTTGTACATGGCTGAGTGTGTGTATATGTGCATGCATTTGTACATGGCTGAGTGTGTGTATATGTGCATGCATTTGTACATGACTGAGTGTGTATATGTGCATGCATTTGTACATGACTGAGTGTGTGTGTGTGTGTGTGTATGTGTGCATGCATTTGTACATGACTGAGTGTGTGTGTGTATGTGTGCATGCATTTGTACATGGCTGAGTGTGTGTGTATATGTGCATGCATTTGTACATGACTGAGTGTGTGTATGTGCACATGCATTTGTACATGGCTGAGTGTGTGTGTGTATATGTGCATGCATTTGTACATGGCTGAGTGTGTGTGTATATGTGCATGCATTTGTACATGGCTGAGTGAGTGTATATATGTCCACATGCATTTGTACATGGCTGAGTGTGTGTATGTGTGCATGCATTTGTACAAGGCTGAGTTTGTGTATATGTGCATGCATTTGTACATGACTGAGTGTGTATATGTGCATGCATTTGTACATGACTAAGTGTGTGTATATGTGCATGCATTTGTACATGGCTGAGTGTGTGTATGTGTGCATGCATTTGTACATGACTGAGTGTGTGTATGTGCACATGCATTTGTACATGGCTGAGTGTGTGTATATGTGCATGCATTTGTACATGGCTGAGTGTGTGTGTGTATATGTGCATGCATTTGTACATGGCTGAGTGTGTTTATATGTGCATGCATTTGTACATGACTGAGTGTGTGTATGTGCACATGCATTTGTACATGGCTGAGTGTGTGTATGTGCACATGCATTTGTACATGGCTGAGTGTGTGTATATGTGCATGCATTTGTACATGACTGTGTGTGTATGTGCACATGCATTTGTACATGGCTGAGTGTGTGTATATGTGCATGCATTTGTACATGACTGAGTGTGTATATGTGCATGCATTTGTACATGACTGAGTGTGTATATGTGCATGCATTTGTACATGACTGAGTGTGTATATGTGCATGCATTTGTACATGACTGAGTGTGTGTATGTGCTGCATATGTACATGACTGAGTGTGTGTGTATATGTGCATGCATTTGTACATGACTGAGTGTGTGTGTATATGTGCATGCATTTGTACATGGCTGAGTGTGTGTGTATATGTGCATGCATTTGTACATGGCTGAGTGTGTGTGTATATGTGCATGCATTTGTACATGGATGAGTGTGTGTGTATATGTCCACATTCATTTGTACATGGCTGAGTGTGTGTATGTGTGCATGCATTTGTACATGACTGAGTGTGTGTGTGTATATGTCCACATGCATTTGTACATGGCTGAGTGTGTGTGTATATGTGCATGCATTTGTACATGACGGAGTGTGTATATGTGCATGCATTTGTACATGGCTGAGTGTGTATATGTGCATGCATTTGTACATGACGGAGTGTGTATGTGTGCATGCATTTGTACATGGTTGAGTGTGTATGTGTGCATGCATTTGTACATGACAGAGTGTGTATGTGTGCATGCATTTGTACATGGCTGAGTGTGTATATGTGCATGCATTTGTACATGACGGAGTGTGTATATGTGCATGCATTTGTACATGACGGAGTGTGTATATGTGCATGCATTTGTACATGACGGAGTGTGTATGTGTGCATGCATTTGTACATGGGTGAGTGTGTATGTGTGCATGCATTTGTACATGGCTGAGTGTGTGTATGTGCATGCATTTGTACATGGCTGAGTGTGTGTATATGTGCATGCATTTGTACATGGCTGAGTGTGTGTGTATATGTCCACATGCATTTGTACATGACTGAGTGTGTATATGTGCATGCATGTGTACATGACTGAGTGTATATGTGCATGCATTTGTACATGACTGAATGTGTGTATGTGCTGCATATGTACATGACTGAGTGTGTGTGTATATGTGCACATGCATTTATACATGGCTGAGTGTGTGTGTATATGTGCATGCATTTGTACATAACTGAGTGTGTGTGTATATGGGCATGCATTTGTACATGGCTGAGTGTGTGTGTATATGTGCATGCATTTGTACATGGCTGAGTGTGTGTGTATATGTGCACATGCATTTGTACATGACTGAGTGTGTGTGTATATGTGCATGCATTTGTACATGGCTGAGTGTGTGTGTATATGTGCATGCATTTGTACATGGCTGAGTGTGTGTGTATATGTACATGCATTTGTACATGGCTGAGTGTGTGTATATATGTCCACATGCATTTGTACATGGCTGAGTGTGTGTATGTGTGCATGCATTTGTACATGACTGAGTGTGTGTGTATATGTCCACATGCATTTGTAAATGGCTGAGTGTGTGTATGTGTGCATGCATTTGTACATGACTGAGTGTGTGTGTATATGTCCACATGCATTTGTACATGGCTGAGTGTGTGTGTGTATATGTCCACATGCATTTGTACATGGCTGAGTGTGTGTGTATATGTCCACATGCATTTGTACATGGCTGAGTGTGTGTGTATATGTGCATGCATTTGTACATGGCTGAGTGTGTGTATATGTGCATGCATTTGTACATGACGGAGTGTGTATATGTGCATGCTTTTGTACATGGCTGAGTGTGTATATATGTGCATGCATTTGTACATGACTGAGTGTGTGTATATGTGCATGCATTTGTACATGACTGAGTGTGTATATGTGCATGCATTTGTACATGACTGAGTGTGTATATGTGCTGCATATGTACATGACTGAGTGTGTGTGTATATGTGCACATGCATTTGTACATGGCTGAGTGTGTGTGTATATGTGCATGCATTTGTACATGACTGAGTGTGTGTGTGTATATGGGCATGCATTTGTACATGGCTGAGTGTGTGTGTATATGTGCATGCATTTGTACATGGCTGAGTGTGTGTGTATATGTGCACATGCATTTGTACATGACTGAGTGTGTGTGTATATGTGCATGCATTTGTACATGGCTGAGTGTGTGTGTATATGTGCATGCATTTGTACATGGATGAGTGTGTGTGTATATGTCCACATTCATTTGTACATGGCTGAGTGTGTGTATATGTGCATGCATTTGTACATGGCTGAGTGTGTGTATATGTGCATGCATTTGTACATGACGGAGTGTGTATGTGTGCATGCATTTGTACATGGCTGAGTGTGTATGTGTGCATGCATTTGTACATGACGGAGTGTGTATGTGTGCATGCATTTGTACATGGCTGAGTGTGTATATGTGCATGCATTTGTACATGACGGAGTGTGTATATGTGCATGCATTTGTACATGGCTGAGTGTGTATATGTGCATGCATTTGTACATGACGGAGTGTGTATATGTGCATGCATTTGTACATGACGGAGTGTGTATGTGTGCATGCATTTGTACATGGCTGAGTATGTGTATGTGCATGCATTTGTACATGGCTGAGTGTGTGTATATGTGCATGCATTTGTACATGGCTGAGTGTGTGTGTATATGTCCACATGCATTTGTACATGACTGAGTGTGTATATGTGCATGCATTTGTACATGACTGAGTGTATATGTGCATGCATTTGTACATGACTGAGTGTGTATATGTGCATGCATTTGTACATGACTGAGTGTCTGTATGTGCACATGCATTTGTACATGGCTGAGTGTGTGTGTATATGTGCATGCATTGGTACATGACTGAGGGCTCCATGTACTAAGCAGTCAGCGAGCTACCCGCAACAAATCTCGCGTCAAAACTCGCAAACTGATATGTACAAAGCCGTCAATTATGTAAAAACTCGCATCTTTAAAATTGCGAGCGTACTTATCCGCCATACCTCGCTACCTCTCCATTTTTTACTGTAATTAGACACATTTGACCACCAACTCGCCAAAAACGAATGTACAAAAAAATCTATTTGTCCGCTCGCGTCAATCTCTGCCCCCACCTCGTTATTTTTGCCTCGCCACCTTTTAGGTGGCGGGCAAGGTACAAAACAATAGGAAAGCCAATCTAGACGCCAGTCTATACATATATAAAAGGCAGTAATATCAGCATTGTACTTACATTGTTCATTTCAGCAGCTATGGAGAGAATTCTGTTTTTGTTTATTCTCCGTTTGATGCAAATCCGGGCTAGAAGACAGAATACTGGAAATGTAGCTAATCGATTGGTTAGAAGAAGGAGAGTTCGAGTCCCCCGTGTCTGTTTGACACGAAATCCAAACAAATAATCATAAGAGTCAATAATCATGTCAATCAAAACGACGTTTTGCTGATGAGAAAAGTGAGGATTCTTGGATTTTGAAGCGGTTTCAGATCCAGATGAAGCCATATCGAAATTGTAAATAAAGATCACAAAAACGAGAGCTCTGTAATTACTCTCCAAAAATTTTGGAACAATAATAAAGTTGTTTAGAAAAGTTGTACATTTATAGGAGCAAAATTCTATTCCCGCGACTACTATGACGTTCATGAAACCTTACATGTCACGTGTTAACAATTGGCCAGACAATTCAACTGAAAGTTAAGTACATCAGCTTAGTCGCGGCGAGCGAGGCGTCAAATTTATCAATATTCCGCCACTGCTCGCGGCGGGCTAGACGTGTCTATTTATTGTGGGATTATTAGTACATAGCTACAGCGGACACCATTTCGCCCGCGGCGAGTAACGGCGAGTTTAGCCGCGTCTAAAATGACGGATGAATTGACGGCTTAGTACATGGAGCCCTGAGTGTGTGTATGTGTGAATGCTTTTGTACATGGCTGAGTGTGTGTATGCGTGCATGCATTTGCACATGACTGAGTGTGTGTGTATGTGTGCATGCATTTGTACATGACTGAGTGTGTGTATGTGTGCATGCATTTGTACATGGCTGAGTGTGTGTATGTGCACATGCATTTGTACATGGCTGAGTGTGTGTATGTGCACATGCATTTGTACATGACTGAGTGTGTGTATGTGTGCATGCATTTGTACATGGCTGAGTGTGTGTATGTGCACATGCATTTGTACATGGCTAAGTGTGTGTATGTGTGCATGCATTTGTACATGGCTGAGTGTGTGCATATGTGCATGCATTTGTACATGACTGAGTGTGTGTATGTGCACATGCATTTGTACATGGCTGAGTGTGTGTATGTGCACATGAATTTGTACATGGCTGAGTGTGTGTATATGTGCATGCATTTGTACATGACTGAGTGTGTGTATATGTGCATGCATTTGTACATGACTGAGTGTGTATATGTGCATGCATTTGTACATGGCTGAGTGTGTGTATATGTGCATGCATTTATACATGACTGAGCGTGTGTATGTGTGCATGCATTTCTACATGACTGAGTGTGTGTGTGTATATGTGCATGCATTTGAACATGGCTGAGTGTGTGTATATGTGCATGCATTTGTACATGACTGAGTGTGTGTATATGTGCATGCATTTGTACATGACTGAGTGTGTGTATATGTGCATGCATTTGTACATGACTGAGTGTGTATATGTGCATGCATTTGTACATGGCTGAGTGTGTGTATATGTGCATGCATTTGTACATGACTGAATGTGTGTATGTGTGCATGCATTTCTACATGACTGAGTGTGTGTGTATATGTGCATGCATTTGTACATGGCTGAGTGTGTGTATGTGTGCATGCATTTCTACATTACTGAGTGTGTGTGTGTGTGTATATATATGTGCATGCATTTGTACATGGCTGAGTGTGTGTGTATATGTGCATGCATTTGTACATGACTGAGTGTGTATATGTGCATGCATTTGTACATGGCTGAGTGTGTGTGTATATGTGCATGCATTTGTACATGGCTGAATGTGTGTATGTGTGCATGAATTTGTACATGGCTGAGTGTGTGTGTATATGTGCATGCATTTGTACATGACTGAGTGTATATATGTGCATGCATTTGTACATGACTGAGTGTGTATATGTGCATGCATTTGTACATGGCTGAGTGTGTGTATATGTGCATGCATTTGTACATGACTGAGTGTGTATATGTGCATGCATTTGTACATGACCGAGTGTGTATATGTGCATTCATTTGTACATGACTGAGTGTGTGTATATGTGCATGCATTTGTACATGATGGAGTGTGTATGTGTGCATGCATTTGTACATGGCTGAGTGTGTATGTGTGCATGCATTTGTACATGGCTGAGTGTGTGTATGTGTGCATGCATTTGTACATGACTGAGTGTGTATATGTGCATGCATTTGTACACGATGGAGTGTGTATATGTGCATGCATTTGTACATGTCTGAGTGTGTGTATATGTGCATGCATTTGTACATGACTGAATGTGTGTATGTGTGCATGCATTTCTACATGACTGAGTGTGTGTGTATATGTGCATGCATTTGTACATGGCTGAGTGTGTGTATGTGTGCATGCATTTCTACATTACTGAGTGTGTATATGTGCATGCATTTGTACATGACTGAGTGTGTGTATGTGTGCATGCATTTCTACATTACTGAGTGTGTGTGTGTGTGTGTGTGTGTATATGTGCATGCATTTGTACATGGCTGAGTGTGTGTATATGTGCATGCATTTTTACATGACTGAGTGTGTATTAGTGCATGCATTTGTACATGGCTGTGTGTGTGTGTATATGTGCATGCATTTGTACATGGCTGAGTGTGTGTATATGTGCATGCATTTGTACATGACTGAGTGTGTATATGTGCATGCATTTGTACATGACTGAGTGTGTATATGTGCATGCATTTGTACATGGCTGAGTCTGTATGTGTGCATGCATTTGTACGTGACTGAGTGTGTATATGTGCATGCATTTGTACATGGCTGAGTGTGTGTATATGTGCATGCATTTGTACATGACTGAGTGTGTGTATGTGTGCATGCAATTCTACATGACTGAGTGTGTGTGTATATGCGCATGCATTAGGACAGGGCTGAGTGTGTGTATGTGTGCATGCATTTCTACATTACTGAGTGTGTGTGTGTGTGTGTGTGTGTGTATATGTGCATGCATTTGTACATGGCTGAGTGTGTGTATATGTGCATGCATTTGTACATGACTGAGTGTGTATATGTGCATGCATTTGTACATGACTGAGTGTGTATATGTGCATGCATTTGTACATGGCTGAGTCTGTATGTGTGCATGCATTTGTACATGACTGAGTGTGTATATGTGCATGCATTTGTACGTGACTGAATGTGTATATGTGCATGCATTTGTACATGGCTGAGTGTGTGTATATGTGCATGCATTTGTACATGACTGAGTGTGTGTATGTGTATATGTGCATGCATTTGTACATGGCTGAGTGTGTGTATGTGCATGCATTTGTACATGACTGAGTGTGTGTATGTGTGCATGCATTTCTACATGACTGAGTGTGTGTGTATATGTGCATGCATTAGGACAGGGCTGAGTGTGTGTGTATATGTGCATGCATTTGTACATGGCTGAGTGTGTGTATATGTGCATGCATTTGTACATGACTGAGTGTGTGTATGTGTGCATGCATTTCTACATGACTGTGTGTGTGTGTGTGTGTGTGTGTATATGTGCATGCATTTGTACATGGCTGAGTGTGTGTATATGTGCATGCATTTGTACATGGCTGAGTGTGTGTATGTGTGCATGCATTTGTACATGGCTGAGTGTGTGTGCATGCATTTGTACATGACTGAGTGTGTGAATAAATGTGCATGCATTTTTACATGGCTGAGTGTATGTGTGTGTTTATGCATTTATACATGGCTGAATGTGTGTATATGTGCATGCATTTGTACATGGCTGTGTGTGTGTGTGTGTGTGTGTGTGTGTGTGTATATGTGCATGCATTTGTACATGACTGAGTGTGTGAATGTGTGCATGCATTTGTACATGGCTGAGTGTTTGTGTGTGTGTATATGTGCATGCATTTGTACATGACTGAGTGTGTATATGTGCATGCATTTGTACGTGACTGAGTGTGTATATGTGCATGCATTTGTACATGGCTGAGTGTGTGTATATGTGCATGCATTTGTACATGGCTGAGTGTGTGTGTGTGTATATGTGCATGCATTTGTACATGGCTGAGTGTGTGTATGTGTGCATGCATTTGTACATGACTGAGTGTGTGTATATGTGCATGCATTTGTACATGACTGAGTGTGTGTATATGTGCATGCATTTGTACATGACTGAGTGTGTATATGTGCATGCATTTGTACGTGACTGAGTGTGTATATGTGCATGCATTTGTACATGGCTGAGTGTGTGTATATGTGCATGCATTTGTACATGGCTGAGTGTGTGTGTGTATATAAGCATGCATTTGTACATGGCTGAGTGTGTGTATGTGTGCATGCATTTGTACATGGCTGAGTGTGTGTATATGTGCATGCATTTGTACATGACTGAGTGTGTGAATGTGTGCATGAATTTTTACATGGCTGAGTGTATGTGTGTATGCATTTTTACATGGCTGAGTGTATGTGTGTATGTGTGTGTATACATGCATTCATGCCTGTTTGTGTGTATGTGCGGCTGAGGTAATGAGAACTTGAAAGAAGAGTTAAGTTTTAATATTCTGCAAATAATGGAGACACAAATCTAAGGAATCAATTCTAATCTATCGACCAATTTGTTTTCGAGGGTTTAGCTACAGCAAAGGACACTTTCATGATTACAATAGTTGTTGTTTTTTTGTGTGGTTTAACTGAGCCGTAGACAAATTTTTGGCTAGCCCAAAAAGCCCTATTTTTAATATGGAGCTGAACAGTTCTCAACTACAATACATTTTCTTGGTACTTTTTAACAGGTTTTTGAGACCATTTTATACTAAGAGAATTCACCTAAATGCACTTTATAAAGTCCTGAACTGGCCATTTTGACATCTTTGTAAATTTCTTAAGACAATTTGAAATAATTATGTTATGTTCCACATCTGCAAGACACTCTGAAATGGCCACAAACATGTATTTGTATGCATGGTCTAGATTCACTAAAGCTCTGTTCATCGCTACTGTATAGTCTGTCTGCAATGGGAAAGACACAGATTTACATATGTACATGTGCTTAATATTTGATCAGGACCCCAACATTTAGAAATAGCATTCAGCAATCACTTTCTGTCAATCTTTGTTTCACACCCCTATTGTTATGATTGTTACTTTGAGTACAGGCATCTTTATAAACAGGCTTTCAAACTGGCCTACATAACTGTGTTTTATGTCAGCAAAGAAAAAAACCTGTTCATGACAGTGCGGTTTCCAGTTTTTGAGGCTACATTATTGAAATCCCAGACAGGAAGGTACAATCCCATTTGAAAACCCGGTCACAAAGTCACAATCTTGTTTGCATAACGTTTTTTGCTGATATTTTTTTGCAATAGGCGGTTTTACAATTTACAGTGTGAATACAGTTATATCCTCTCATGGGCAATTTCTTTTGACTTTCATTGTTAGTGAAACTTCAGGGTTAACAAGGGGTTAACTATAGGTAGTAGTTTATTTATCACTGACATAATGATGATGCAGGCATGAAATGCGTAGGATTTCTTATGTTCCTGGTGTGCTATTGCTGAGCCTTAAACATTTAACCTGTTGAAATAAATTTGAAGTTTTAAATATGGTGCCTTGTCATATAAACTCCTTGAGATATGGTTTTTAGAACCTTTTACATTTACAAGTCTCTTCCTCTTTTAAGAAAGTCAATGTTTAGTTTTACTAAACTTTACAAAATGGTCTGCATTTATTAACTGCCGACGGACCATGTACGCTTACACGAACTTGTCTGCCTGGGATCGCAGAATGCAGGCTGCACGTATTTAACACCACACAAGCATTTGCTTGTACAATTCCGACCTCTGCTTGCACTATCCAATGGTGCACGAGTAGGGGGTTGTCAATCACCCCTGGCATACTGGTTAGGAAGCTGTGGTCTGATGCAAGTCTGCAGCGATGTTCCCCCAGAGCTGCATATGCAGGTTGATAAATGGGGCCTATGTATCTACCTAATTACTGTTACTGTGGCCTGTGTTGTTTACTTTTAACTACATTCAAAATTGTAATCATAATATAAATCACTCCAGGGTTATGCAGCTTTGAAACATTTACATTTGTTTAATAAAAATGTATGTAAATGTCCCACGAATGGTCGGTATTCTTTTTGTTTAAAATGAGACAAATACTGAATAGCGCGGGCACCGTATATTCGAAATACAAAGTTTTTTGAATATTCAGAATTAAAGACTCGGCTGAAAAAAATATTTTGCCCGTGCACATGTCTAGATTTTAATGGATCTATCCAATTTTCATAGCCTATCTGGAACATAACTGCTTATTAAATGGCAAATAATAAATGTTACCAGAAACTGTCCACTAGATGGCAGTATTGATTTATTAAGATATGTTCCCTAAGCATGCAGTTTTTGTTTTTTTTTTGTGTAGAAAAATCATAATTCTGATTAGCAGCTTTTGGCTAATTGAGTTTGTGCTAATGTTTACATTTATTTCGCTAAACATTACTACAATCAAGTCATTGATGCCATCAGTGGGTTTTCTAATGTCATTACATTTTCGTAAAAAATATGTTTGCATCAAGGAGAATTGGAATAAATAAATAAAACACGACCAAGCAATAGAGAATAATTGGAAAAAAATTTCATGCCAGAAAATATTATCAAGTAAATGAAAACATAGTGAATCCTTTATCCTGTTAATTAATGTATGAAATTATCTTAGAGGCCACAATCACATATATTTTGCTGGCATTCTTGTTTTTACAGGGCTGTACAATTACAGTTAGTAGCTTAGATTTGTAGAAAAAAATCACCACACCTTTAAAATTGTATAATTCAAAAAGATTCTTACACACACCTGTGTGATGAGATGTCAATGTATAGAGAAAAATGCTGCATCATCGATTTTAATAGAGAGTGACTTGCAAGAATGACTAGGGCAGCCACAACGCTTAGTGAATTTTAAGAAATATTAGTTTTGTCTAAGGATTGTATTGAATCTAGGTCACTGTCACCAGGGAAGCTTAAAGGGACATGAAACCCATTTTTTTTTGTCAGGATTCAGATAGATAGAGTATACAATTTTAAACAACTTTCCAATTTATTTTTCAATTTACTTCTATTATCAAATTTGCTTAATTTCTTTAGTATCCAGTTTGAATGAGCAGCAATGCACTACAAAGAGCTAGCTGATTATGTGATAGATTACAAGTGGTGCACTATTTCATGCTCCCGCTCGAGCGTAAACTTTGCTAGAAGTAATCTTTTTTTTTATATTACATTTTTATTGAGAACAACAGTATATATGCAATATACGGTGCAAACTTCATATTTTTCATTAGCATAGGTCGCTCTTGAACCTTTTGTACAGGAATAATATGTAATTAAGGGTTTACATTAAAGGGACACTGAACCCAAATTTTTTCTTTCATGGTTCAAATAAAGCATCAAATTTTAAGCAACTTCGTTCTCTTGCTATCTTTATTTTAAAAGCAGGAATGTAAATCTTAGCAGCCAGCCCATTTTAGGTTCAGCACCATGGATAGCGCTTGCTTATTGGAGGCTGACCCACCAATAAGCAAGCATAACCCAGGTTCTCAACCAAAAATGGGCCAACTCCTATGTATCAGAATACTGCTTTCTAAATAAAGATAGCAAGAGAACGAAGAAAAATTGATAATTGGAGTAAAATAGAAAGTTGCTTAAAATTGCATGCTCTATCTGAATCATGGAAGAAAAGTGTTGCGTTTAGTGTCCCTTTAAACATATGTATCTATAAACAAAAGAAAAAGTTGCATCTTTATAAAGGCTATTATTACAGTTAAATGATATATAAATAGAGATGCAGAGGCTAAAACTGCACATGCCTGTAATGTAACAAGTATTACCTTATATAAAATATATAAGCACACATACTATGAAGTT
Source organism: Bombina bombina (assembly GCF_027579735.1). Lineage (NCBI taxonomy): Eukaryota > Metazoa > Chordata > Amphibia > Anura > Bombinatoridae > Bombina > Bombina bombina. Next base: position 1,144,514,002 of record NC_069502.1, read on the forward strand.
TGTTTGCATGAGAGATCAGGGACACATTAAGTAGCTTATATGAGCTTTACCCTCCATGTGCATGATGTTTGTAAGACATTGATAGAACATTTAGTTTAGACTTCACATAGATAACCTCTAGGTAGATAACTTTGTTTGCATGCGCCCCATTGCTAAAGCCTTTAGGAAACCACTAAGTGGACCCATCATGAGAGTGTTGAAACTGGTGGATACTATCTAGCTAGCTTATGTTGGTAGTTGGACCTATTGCTTTGATGAGGTGATTCTCTGAGTTGCTCAAAGTGAATCGGGGAACCTTAATAGCAGGTGATTAGAACCCTTCTTCAAGTGGGAAGCTATATCCTATTTTACATATTGCTGGGCTCCTTACCGTTGTGTATATATAGTTTTATGTTAAAGTCAGATGCTATCTGTTGTAAATTAAGCCTGTCTTCCTCTCTATGAGGCCAATTTAACAAAATCTTGCGGACCTGATCCGACAGTGCTGATCAGGTCTGCAAGACATCGCTGAATGCGGAGAGCAATACGCTCTCTGTATTCAACATTGCACCAGCAATGCCGCCACCTGCAGACTAGCAGCCAATGGGCCACCAGCAGGGGGTGTCAATCAACCTGATCGTACTCGATTGGGTTGAATTCCGGCACCTTGGGAGCCGGATTTACCACATGGCTATTTGCTAAGAGTTGAAAACGTCACCTCTTAGCAAAATTGTTTTTGCTGTTGACTTTGTTAGCAGCTCAGAACGGCGATCGGTTGAAACAAATAAAGGAGCTTTCTACATGAAGTATCTTATACTTCATGAATGAAAGTCCCCTTTATTTGTTTCAATAGTCAATCCTAGCGTTTCAAAAATGCTAGTATTTACTTTCACTTTAAAGAGTATAGGGGAACTCAACTAGATTTGTCTGTGGGGGCAAGGCAAACATCAGCCAATCAGATTGAGCTCGCATTGTATTGGCTGATCGGAACAGCCAATAGAATGCGAGCTCAATCTGATTGGCTGATTGGATCAGCCAATCGGATTGAACTTGATTCTGATTGGCTGATTCCATCAGCCAATCAGAAAATTCCTACCTTAATTCCGATTGGCTGATAGAATCCTATCAGCCAATCGGAATTCGAGGGACGCCATCTTGGATGACGTCCCTTAAAGGAACCGTCATTCGTCGTCTAGTCGTCGGAAGAAGAGGATGGATCCGCGCTGGAGGTCTTCAAGATGGAGCCGGTCGTCATCGGATGGAAGAACATAGAAGATGCCGCTTGGAGAAGATGTTTGCCGGTCCGGATGTCCTCTTCTTGCCGGATAGGAGGAAGACTTTGGAGCACCGGATTATGGATCGCCAACCCCCGCTTGGGTTGGATGAAGATCTTGGAGCCAGGACGGATCGGTGAACCTGGCATGGTGAAGACAAGGTAGGAAGATCATCAGGGGCTTAGTGTTAGGTTTATTTAAGGGGGGTTTGGGTTAGATTAGGGGTATGTGGGTGGTGGGTTGTAATGTTGGGGGGGGGGTATTGTATGTTTTTTTTTACAGGCAAAAGAGCTGAAATTCTTGGGGCATGCCCCGCAAAGGGCCCTGTTCAGGGCTGGTAAGGTAAAAGAGCTTGTAATTTTTGTATTTTAGAATAGGGTAGGGAATTTTTTATTTTGGGGGTCTTTGTTATTTTATTAGGGGGCTTAGAGTAGGTGTAATTAGTTTAAAATTGTTGTAATATTTTTCTTATGTTTGTAAATATTTTTTTATTTTCTGTAACTTAGTTCTTTTTTATTTTTTGTACTTTAGATAGTTTATTTAATTGTATTTATTTGTAGCAATTGTGTTTAATTAATTTATTGATAGTGTAGTGTTAGGTTAATTGTAGGTAATTGTAGGTAGTTTATTTAATTATTTTATTGATAGGGTAGTGTTAGGTTTAATTATATCTTAGGTTAGGATTTATTTTACAGGTAAATTTGTAATTATTTTAACTAGGTAACTATTAAATAGTTCTTAACTATTTAATAGCTATTGTACCTGGTTAAAATAAATACAAAGTTACCTGTAAAATAAATATTAATCCTAAAATAGCTATAATATAAATGTAATTTATATTGTAGCTATATTAGGATTTATTTTACAGGTAAGTATTTAGCTTTAAATAGGATTAATTTATTTAATAAGAGTTAATTTATTTCGTTAGATTAAAATTATATTTAAGTTAGGGGGGTGTTAGTGTTAGGGTTAGACTTAGCTTTAGGGGTTAATACATTTATTAGAATAGCGGTGAGCTCCGGTCGGCAGATTAGGGGTTAATAATTGAAGGTAGGTGTCGGCGATGTTAGGGAGGGCAGATTAGGGGTTAATACTATTTATGATAGGGTTAGTGAGGCGGATTAGGGGTTAATAACTTTATTATAGTAGCGCTCAGGTCCGCTCGGCAGATTAGGGGTTAATAAGTGTAGGTAGGTGTCGGCGACGTTGTGGGGGGGCAGATTAGGGGTTAATAAATATAACATAGGGGTCGGCGATGTTAGGGGCAGAAGATTAGGGGTACATAGGGATAACGTAGGTGGCGGCGATTTGCGGTCGGAAGATTAGGGGTTAATTATTTTAAGTAGCTTGCGGCGACGTTGTGTGGGGCAAGTTAGGGGTTAATAAATATAATATAGGGGTCGGCGGGGTTAGGGGCAGCAGATTAGGGGTACATAAGTATAACGTAGGTGGCGGTCGGCAGATTAGGGGTTAAAAATTTTAATCGAGTGGCGGCGATGTGGGGGGACCTCGGTTTAGGGGTACATAGGTAGTTTATGGGTGTTAGTGTAGTTTAGGGTACAGTAGTTAAGAGCTTTATGAACCGGCGTTAGCCAGAAAGCTCTTAACTCCTGCTTTTTTCAGGCGGCTGGAATCTTGTCGTTAGAGCTCTAACGCTCACTGCAGAAACGACTCTAAATACCGGCATTAGAAAGATCCCATTGAAAAGATAGGCTACGCAAATGGCGTAGGGGGATCTGCGGTATGGAAAAGTCGCGGCTGTAAAGTGAGCGTTAGACCCTTTAATCACTGACTCCAAATACCAGCGGGCGGCCAAAACCAGCGTTAGGAGCCTCTAACGCTGGTTTTGACGGCTACCGCCGAACTCTAAATCTAGGCCTGTGTGAGTAACACAGACCACAACAAAATTTGATTGAGTGGCCATTTGGGCAGTGAGAAAATACCAGCATGTGTCTGATTGGTAAATAAGTAGAATACGTCACTTCCTGTTATCAAGCGAACGGCGCGCGACCGAGGGGGATTTAAATGCAATTGGTGTTAGCTTGCAGATAGCTATCTTTGAGAAATTGAGAAAGCATAAAGCAAAACGCGTCACATGGCATGCTGGCTGGGATACAGCAGGATGTGATTGTGAGTGCACTTATCACTTTGAACTTTTAATATACTAAATAAAATGTATATGTTTTAACTTTTAAGAAGCCTAAGTTGTACAAAGGGTTAATCTTACAATACCAAATAATCTTCAAACCTCTGATGCTCTATTACTTCTCCGGACTTGCTGGTTCCAAATGTTTGGAAGGTCTAGTGGCTTGGGATTGAGCCACTGAGGATTTATTCAGTGATATAACTCTGTATGGGTGAATGTAGGCGTCTGTATGGGTGAATGTAGGCGTTAGGCCTAAAGCGTGAAACCCAAAGCCAGTTACGCATATTTTACATTGCTATGTTCTTTACATAGAGAAAAAAAATATTATATTATTTTATTATATATATATAATGTTAATGTAAAATATATATCTATAGGAATAGATATAATGGTATAGGTATATACAGATATATATAGAAATATGTATTTACAATAAAAATAACAAATTCAAATAAAACATATACCTTTGAACCCTTATTAATATTTTTTATTAATATTTATAAGAATAATTTTATCAGACAGTGTTAATATGAGTGTTACTGTATTTGGTGAAACTTTTATTTTATCCCGAACCCTTTATGCGAAGTCTTCAATCTCGCTAACCTGACGCACTTTAACCCCTTAACGACCAAGGACGTATGCCACACGTCCTAAAAAAAAATACAGTTAATGACCGAGGACGTGTGGCGTACGTCCTTGGTCTGGAAAGCAGCTGGAAGCGATCCTGCTCGCTTCCAGCTGCTTTCCGGTTATTGCAGTGATGCCTCGATATCGAGGCATCCTGCAATAACCCCCCTTGGCCATCCGATGCAGAGAGAGCCACTCTGTGGCCCTCTCTGCACCGGACATCCGTGGCCGGTATCGTTGGTGGATGGTAGCAAGTCTGGGAGGTGGGTGGTCGGCCATCGATGTGCCGAGTGGAGTGGAGGGGGGAGACGGGGGCGTGCACGGGAGCGCGCGCGTGCACGGGGGCGGCGGGCAGGCGCGTGCACGGGGCGGGAGCAGGAGGGAACCGCTACACTGCAGAAAAAAAAATTAATAAACGTTAAAAAAAAACAAATATTTAAAAAAAATAATTGATCACCTAAGGGTTCTGGAAGGGGTGGGGGGTTGGTCTTGGGGGGGGGAGCTACAATACAGAAAAGGGCAATACATTTTTTAAAAAAAAACATACTTTTTGTTACTAAACTGGGTACTGGCAGACAGCTGCCAGTACCCAAGATGGCGCCCATTAAGGCAGAGGGGGAGGGTTAGAAAGCTGTTTGGTGGGGGATCAGTGAGGTTGGGGGCTAAGGGGGGATCCTACACAGCAGCATATGTAAATATGCTATAAAAAAAAAGCACAAATATAGCTTTTATTTTAGTATTGGCAGAGTTTCTGCCAGTACTTAAGATGGCGGGGACAATTGTGGGGTGGGGGAGGGAAGAGAGCTGTTTGGGAGGGATCAGGGGGTCTGATGTTTTAGGTGGGAGGCTGAGCTCTACACTAAAGCTAAAATTAACCCTGCAGGCTCCCTACAAGCTACATAATAAACCCCATCACTGCTAGCCATAATACACGTGTGATGCGCAGCGGCATTTGGCGGCCTTCTAATTACCACAAAGCAATGCCAAAGCCATATATGTCTGCTATTTCTGAACAAAGGGGATCCCAGAGAAGCATTTACAACCATTTGTGCCATAATTGCACAAGCTGTTTGTAAATGATTTCAGTGAGAAACCTAAAATTGTGAAAAATTTAACGTTTTTTTTTATTTGATCGCATTTGGCAGTGAAATGGTGGCATGAAATATACCAAAATTGGCCTAGATCAATACTTGGGGTTGTCTACTACACTACACTAAAGCTAAAATTACCCCTAAAAGCTCCCTACATGCTCCCTAATTAACCCCTTCACTACTGGGCATAATACACGTGTAGTGCGCAGTGGCATTTAGCAGCCTTCTAATTACCAAAAAGCAACGCCAAAGCCATATATGTCTGCTATTTCTGAACAAAGGGGATCCCAGAGAAGAATTTACAACAATTTAAGCCATAATTGCACAAGCTGTTTGTAAATAATTTCAGTGAGAAACCAAACGTTTGTGAAAAAATTAGTGAAAAAGTGAACAATTTTTTGTATTTAATCGCATTTGGCGGTGAAATGGTGGCACGAAATATACCAAAATGGGCCTAGATCAATACTTTGGGATGTCTACTAAAAAAATATATATATATATATACATGTCAATAGATATTCAGAGATTCCTGAAAGATATTAGTGTTCTAATGTAACTAGCGATAATTTTGAAAAATAATGGTTTTGAAATAGCAAAGTGCTACTTGTATTTATGGCCCTATAACTTGCAAAGAACATGTAAACATTGGGTATTTCTAAACTCAGGACAAAATTTAAAAACTATTTAGCATGGGTGCTTTTTGGTGGTTGTAGATGTGTAACAGATTTTGGGGGTCAAAGTTAGAAAAAGTGTGTTTTTTTCCATTTTTTCCTTATATTTTATAATTTTTTTATAGTAAATTATAAGATATGATAAAAATAATGGTATTTTTAGAAATTCCATTTAATGGCGAAGAAAAACGGTATATAATATGTGTGGGTACAGTAAATGAGTAAGAGGAAAATTACAGCTAAACACAAACACTGCAGAAATGTAAAAATAGCTTTGGTCCCAAACGGACAGAAAATGGAAAAGTGCTGTGGTCATTAAGGCGTTAAATTAGATTGCCCTCAATGAACATGTTTACTTATAACTTGTAATACACACGCAAATGAACGTGACTGCAATATTCTTTTTATGTGCACGGTAACATTAGTGTGTCCCTTGTAATCTAGCCCTACATCAGGTAAGCCAAAAAGCCTATGGGGGGTAGTTATCAAGCCGTCAACCTCAAATACGCTGGAATTCCGCAGCGTATTTGTGGCGAGGCTGATTCGCCTTAGTTATCAAAGGCTCGAGACCGGCAAAAGTAGAATTTTGTGACGTAAGCTTCGATCCGCCGGACTCAGTCCGACACAGATCGATTCTTACGTCACTACAGATGTTCCGCACACAAGTGCGGCACATTCTCACTACTTTTGCTAGCTATCAAAAAACTAGCAGGTACGCTCGGCACTTTTCCGGCCCAGCGTACCTGGTTTTCAATCCGCCACCCCTGGAGGCGGCGGATCCCATAGGAATCAATGGGAGTCTGACCATAGCGAAAGTACAAGTTCGCTGCTGACAGACATCCCATTGATTCCTATGGGAGCTGTCTACACCTAACACCCTAACATGTACCCCGAGTCTAAACACCGCTAATCTGACCCCCCCTACACCGCCGCAACTAAATAAAGTTAACCGCAAGCTACTCTATACATATTAACCCCTAAACCGCCGCTCCCGGAGCCCACCGCAACTATAATAAATGTATTAACCCCTAAACCGCCGCTCCCTGAACCCGCCGCAACCTATATTAAATGTATTAACCCCTAATCTGCCCCCCTACACCGTCGCCACCTATAATAAATTTATTAACCCCTATCCTGCCCCCCACTACGCCGCCGCCACTGTAATAAAATTATTAACCCCTAAACCTAAGTCTAACCCTAACCCTAACGCCCCCTAACTTAAATATTAATTAAATAAATCTAAATAAATTAACTCTTATTAACTAAATGAATCCTATTTAAAACTAAATACTTACCTTTAAAATAAACCCTAATATAGCTACAATATAAATATATAAATAATAATTATATTATAGCTATCTTAGGATTTATATTTATTTTACAGGTACCTTTCAATTTATTTTAACCATGTACAATAACTATTAAATAGTTATTAACTATTTAATAGCTTACCTAGCTAAAATAAAGAGAAATGTACCTGTGAAATAAATCCTAACCTAAGTTACAATTACACCTAACACTACACTATACTTTAATAAATTATTCCTATTTAAAAATAAATACTTACCTGTAAAATAAACCCTAAGATAGCTACAATGTAATTAATACTTATATTATAGCTATCTTAGGATTTATATTTAGTTTACAGGTATCTTTGTATTTATTTTAGCTAGTTAGAATAGTTATTAAATAGTTATTAACTATTTAATAACTACCTAGCTAAAAGAAATACAAAATTACCTGTAAAATAAATCCTAACTTAAGTTACAATTAAACCTAATACTACACTATCATTAAATTAACTAAATAAACTACCTACAAATAACTACAATGAAATACAATTACATAAACTAACTAAAGTACAAAAAATAAAAAAAGCTAAGTTACAAAAAATAAAAAAATAAGTTACAAACATGTTAAAAATATTACAACAATTTTAAGCTACTTACACCTAATCTAAGCCCCCTAATAAAATAACAAACCCCCCCAAAATAAAAAAAATCCCTACCCTATTCTAAATTACATAAATTTCAAAGCTCTTTTACCTTACCAGCCCTTAAAAGGGCCATTTGTGGGGGCATGCCCCAAAAAGTTCAGCTCTTTTGCCTGTAAAAGAAAAATACAACCCCCCCCCAACATTAAAACCCACCACCCACATACCCCTAATCTAACCCAAACCCCCCTTACAAAAACCTAACACTAATCCCCTGAAGATCATCCTACCTTGAGTCGTCTTCACTCAGCCGAGCCACCGATGGAACTGAAGAGGACATCCGGAGCGGAAGAAGTTAATCCTCCAAGCGGCGCTGAAGAAATCTTCCATCCGATGAAGTCATCATCCAGGCGGCGCTGAAGAAGTCTTCGATCCGGCCGATGTCATCTTCAAAGAGGCGCTGAAGAGGTCTTCTATCCGGGCGAAGTCATCTTCCAAGCCGGGTCTTGAATCTTCCTTCCGCCGACGCGGAACCACCTTCTTCACCGACGGACTACGACGAATGACGGCTCCTTTAAGGGACGTCATCCAAGATGGCGTCCCCTCAATTCCGATTGGCTGATAGGATTCTATCAGCCAATCGGAATTAAGGTAGGAAAAATCTGATTGGCTGATGGAATCAGCCAATCAGATTGAGCTCGCATTCTATTGGCTGTTCCGATCAGCCAATAGAATGCGAGCTCAATCTGATTGGCTGATTGGATAAGCCAATCGGATTGAACTTGAATCTGATTGGCTGATTCCATCAGCCAATCAGATTTTCCTACCTTAATTCCGATTGGCTGATAGAATCCTATCAGCCAATCGGAATTGAGGGGACGCCATCTTGGATGACGTCCCTTAAAGGAGCCGTCATTCGTCGTAGTCCGTCGGTGAAGAAGGTGGTTCCTCGTCGGCGGAAGGAAGATTCAAGACCCGGCTTGGAAGATGACTTCGCCCGGATAGAAGACCTCTTCAGCGCCTCTTTGAAGATGACATCGGCCGTATCGAAGACTTCTTCAGCGCCGCCTGGATGATGACTTCATTGGATGGAAGATTTCTTCAGCGCCGCTTGGAGGATTAACTTCTTCCGCTCCGGATGTCCTCTTCAGTTCCATCGGTGGCTCGGCTGAGTGAAGACGACTCAAGGTAGGATGATCTTCAGGGGATTAGTGTTAGGTTTTTGTAAGGGGGGTTTGGGTTAGATTAGGGGTATGTGGGTGGTGGGTTTTAATGTTGGGGGGGGTTGTATTTTTCTTTTACAGGCAAAAGAGCTGAACTTTTTGGGGCATGCCCCCACAAATGGCCCTTTTAAGGGCTGGTAAGGTAAAAGCTTTGAAATTTATGTAATTTAGAATAGGGTAGGGATTTTTTTTATTTTGGGGGGGTTTGTTATTTTATTAGGGGGCTTAGATTAGGTGTAAGTAGCTTAAAATTGTTGTAATATTTTTAACATGTTTGTAACTTATTTTTTTATTTTTTGTAACTTAGCTTTTTTTTATTTTTTGTACTTTAGTTAGTTTATGTAATTGTATTTCATTGTAGTTATTTGTAGTTAATTTATTTAGTTAATGTAATGATAGTGTAGTATTAGGTTTAATTGTAACTTAAGTTAGGATTTATTTTACAGGTAATTTTGTATTTCTTTTAGCTAGGTAGTTATTAAATAGTTAATAACTATTTAATAACTATTCTAACTAGCTAAAATAAATACAAAGTTACCTGTAAAATAAATATAAATCCTAAGATAGCTATAATATAATTATTAATTACATTGTAGCTATCTTAGGGTTTATTTTACAGGTAAGTATTTATTTTTAAATAGGAATAATTTATTAAAGTATAGTGTAGTGTTAGGTGTAATTGTAACTTAGGTTAGGATTTATTTCACAGGTACATTTCTCTTTATTTTAGCTAGGTAATTATTAAATAGTTAATAACTATTTAATAGCTATTGTACCTGGTTAAAATAAATTGAAAGGTACCTGTAAAATAAATATAAATCCTAAGATAGCTAGAATATAATTATTATTTATATTGTAGCTATATTAGGGTTTATTTTAAAGGTAAGTATTTAGTTTTAAATAGGATTCATTTAGTTAATAAGAGTTAATTTATTTAGATGTATTTAATTAATATTTAAGTTAGGGGGCGTTAGGGTTAGGGTTAGACTTAGGTTTAGGGGTTAATAAATTTATTATAGGTTGCGGCGGGTTCATGGAGCGGCGGTTTAGGGGTTAAACTATTTATTTAGTTGCGGAGAGGTGCGGGATCAGCAGGATAGGGGTTAATAATTTTATAATAGAGGGCGACGGTATAGGGGGGGCAGGATAGGGGTTACTAGGTATACTGTAGGTGGCAGCGGTGTCCGGGAGCGGCGGTTTAGGGGTTAATACATTTATAAGACTTGCGGTGGGGTCTAGGAGCGGCGGTTTAGGGGTTAATACATTTATAAGACTTGCGGCGGGGTCTAGGAGCGGCGGTTTAGGGGTTAGTAACTTTATTTAGTTGCGGGGGGCTCCGGGGGCGCCGGTATAGGGGGTAGAACAGTGTAGTTTAGTGTGAGTGCTTAGTGACAGGCTAGCAATAAAGCTGGGAAAAAGCCGAAGAGCAGCGAGATCGGATGAGTGATAACTCTCACAGTCCGCTGCTCATCGCCCCGCGGCTTTTTGACAGCTTTATTTGATAACTTAGGCGAACGTATTCAAGGTCCGCGGCGGCGAAGGTAGGCGAGCTTAGGCGGACGTATTGGGCCGGCGAAGCCAGAAAAGTAGACGGCTTGATAACTACCCCCCTATATGTGCAGCCACCAATCGGCAGCTAGCTGGTAGTGCGTTGCTGTTCCTTTGCCTACCTGGGTATACTTTTCCACAAAAGGATACCAAGACAATGAAGCAAATTAGATAATATAAGTACATTTGAAAAGTGTTTAAAATTGCATGCTGTATCTGAATGATAAAAGTTAATTTTTTTCTTTTCTTTACTGCCATTTAAAAGACTATAAAATATTAAATTAAATATTAAGGGCTAGATTACGAGTGGAGCGCAAATTAATGCTCCCACTTGAGAGTTAATTGCGCTAGAGTTAAAATTTTTGCGTTCGTCACGTTGAGCTCGTATTACGAGTTGAAAGTAAACTGTTTTTGCTCTAGCTGCAACCTGACTAGTTCAAAAATTCGAAGTTAGAATATCGCGTGCGCGTTCATGTATTCCCCCATAGAAGTCAATGGAGAAAAAAAAGTGGAAATAATCCTAACAAACTACTCTTTCTTGCAAACACAATTGTATATTCTCATTTGCGTTAACCCAACATGAAAATATGAATATTTCATATTCCAATGTTCTGCACATAACAGAATATGTTCTATTTAGTCATAAATATATATTTCTACATATATCTGATGGTATTTTGGTCCAATATATATTTATACCTATATATCGATATGATTATATATATATGTCTCTATATGCATGTGTTTATATGTCTGTAAATACATATATATCTCTAGACATGTATCTGTATGTATCTCAATGTTAAAGCCCTTTGCCTGCCTTTTTTTTTCTAGCACCTGAGATCTCATATCTTTAAGCCCTTATAACTTTTTTCAATAATTTTATTATAAAGTGTTATTATGTGGCCTATTTATTAAGCTCTGTGTGGAGCTTGATGCCCCGTGTGTCTGGCTCGCCAGAAACACCAAGTTATGAAGCAGTGGTCTAAAGGCCGCTGCTCCATAAGTTTACTTTGTAATGTATTTTTGATGTGTTTTTTGTGCAACTTTTGTGAAACAGTTAACCAGAGCTCTGAAGTCATGGTAATCATTCTAGCGTAAATTGCAGCTGCGCTCAAGTGGTAAGCCCAATGAGAGCAAACCCTTGTGAAATACCCCTTATCGTATGGGCACAAACGTTTACGCTACACTCGTAATCTGTCCCTAAATGAGAAGCAGGTGTTTAATAATAAATCTTAAAATTTTCTTTAATTTCTCTGCCCCCTGTATCATCTGACAGCTATCAGAGAATCACAGACTCATATATGCATATGCTCATTAGTAAATGGTGCCTCCGAAAGTGTGCAAATAAAGAGACTGTTCACATTTTTTTATAACTGAAGTACATTGGATTTTTTTTTTTTAAATGTATGATCTTTCTTTATTAAAGTTACAATTTCACTTTAGTTTTCCTTTAAGTGACAAAATTAAACTAAAGAAATGTACAGGTAGCCCTCAGTTTACGCCGGGGTTAGGTTCCAGGAGGAATGGTTGTAAATCGAAACTGTTGTAAATTGAAACCCAGTTTATAATGTAAGTCAATGGGAAGTGAGGGAGTTAGGTTCCAGGCCCCTCTCAAAATTGTCATAAGTAACACCTAATACATTATTTTTAAAGCTTTGAAATGAAGACTTTAAATGCTAAACAGCATTATAAACCTAATAATATAGATTGTATCATCATCAAACTAACTAATGAACAAAAACATTTACTAACAGCACCTAATTAAATAATCACACAACAGACTGCATCATCATCAAACTAAGTTTAATGAACAAAAAATGTTTTTTTACTTACTTTTTTTGCAATCAGTTCTCTGCATTGTTAGCATGTTAGATAATATTGGGTCTGCACCTATTCTATGCATTTCAATCTGCAGTGATTAATAGACAGACACCCTCACCTTAAGCTGCTGGACAGGAAGATAATAGGGAAGTGGCTGCTCGATAGCTAATGTCTGTTCTGTGTACACAGATCAATTTCAGACCTGTTAAGTTGCATAACTTTACTGCAAAACAAGCGGACAGCTCCACCTACTGGCTTTTTTAATTAGTGCATTGCTTTCCAAAGCTTTTCAATAGCAGTCACATGACTGAAAAAAAAGGTTGTTATTCTGAAATGGCGCAAATTGAACCAGCGTAAACCGAGGGCCACCTGTATCTGATTTTATGAGTGCACATCATGCTACACAATAATAGCTGTACAGTATATTGACCAACCTGTACAATATGTGCACCACTGAATGTACTTTACAAATAAATTATGACAACAATATTTCAAAATCAAATAAGAAGTGAATGTAATTACAAACAAATAACAGCATAGCTGATATCAATAATTACCAACCCTATGGGGCTTATTTATCAAGCCGTCAACCGCAAATACACTGGAATTCCGCAGCGTAATTGTGGCGAGCCTGATTCCCCTTATTTATCAAACCCTACAGACTGGCAAAAGTAGAAATTTGTGACGTAACATATGATCCGCCGGTCTCAGTCCGAGACAGATCGATGCTTACGTCACTACAGATGTTCCGAATGCAAATTCGTCACTATCTGACTACTTTTGTAAGTTAACAAATTTCTACCAGGTACGCTCGGCACTATTCCGGCCAAGCGTACCTGGTTTTCAATTTGCCGCCCTGGAGACGGCGGATGCCATAGGAATCAATGGGAGTCTGAAAGCAGCGAAAGCTTATGTTCGCTGCTCGATATCCCTTTGATGCCTATGGGAGAATAAAGTTATGTTTACACCTAATACCCTAACACAGTGTTTTTCAACCAGTGTGCCGTGGCACACTAGTGTGCCGTGAGAGATCCTCAGGTGTGCCACGGCAGACTGACAACAGTGTGACATATTTCTTAAACTTTGCTTGTTTTTTACTCCCAGTTTGTAGGAGGCATGGCATAACAGCACAATACATACAGTATGTGTGTGTTTGTGTGTATGTGTATATATATATATATGCTGTATTAGGCAAAAATGTATGATTTTTTAAAATTTTTGGGATGCTGGTGTGCCACAGAATTTTTTAATGTTAAAAAGTGTGCCACGGCAAAAAAAAACGTTAAAAATCACTGCCCTAACATATACCCCGAGTCTAAACACCCCTAATCTTCCGCCCCCTACATCGCCGCCACCTACATTATACTTATTAACCCCTAATCTGCCGCCACCTACATTATACTTATTAACCCCTAATCTGCTGCCCCGACACTGCCGCCACCTACATTATACTTATTAACCCATAATCTGCCGCCCCTACACTGCCGCCACCTACATTATACTTATTAACCCCTAATCTGCTCCCCCTGACACCGCCGCCACCTACATTATACTTATTAACCCCTAAGCTGCCACCCCCAATACCGCCGCCATCTACATTATGTTATTAACCCCTAATCTGCCCCCCTACACCGCAGCCACCTACATTATGTTATTAACCCCTAATCTGCCGTCCCCAACGTCCCCGCCACTGTATTAAATTTATTAACACCTAAACCTGTCTAACCCTAACACCCCTAACTTAAATCTAATTTAAATAAATATAAATAAAATTCCTATCATTAACTACATTATTCCTATTAAAAACTAAATACTTACCTATAAAATAAATCCTAAGGTAGGTACAATGAAGATAGAAGGTGTCGTCTGGATTAAGACTTCTGCCGTCTAGAGGACCACTTCTGCCCGGCTTGGATGAAGACTTCTGCCCGTCTGGAGGACCACTTCTGCCCGGCTTGAATGAAGACGTCTCCCGGTAAGTCGATCTTCAGGGGGTTAGTGTTAGGTTTTTTTAAGGGTGTATTGGGTGGGTTTTATTTTTAGGTTAGGGCTTTGGGCCACAAAAGAGATAACTGCCCTTTTAAGGGCAATGCCCATCAAAATGCCCTTTTCAGGGCAATGGGGAGCTTACTGTTTTACTGTTGGGGGGGTTGTTTGTATTTCTTTTTACAGGTAAAAGAGCTGATTACTTTGGGGCAATGCCCAGCAAAAGGCCCTTTTAAGGGCTATTGGTAGTTTAGTTTAGGCTAGGGTTTTTCTATTTTGGGGGGCTTTTTTATTTTGATAGGGTTATTAGATTAGGTGTAATTAGTTTAAATTTCTGTAATTTGTTTATTATTTTCTGTAATTTAGTGGGGGGGGGTTGTACTTTTGATAATTGTATATAATTTAGTTAATTGTATGTAGTTTATTTAATTTATTTAATTGTAGTGTAGTGTTAGGTGTTATTGTAACTTAGGTTAGGTTTTATTTTACAGGTACTTTTGTATTTATTTTAGCTAGGTAGTTATTGAATAGTTAATAACTATTTAGTAACTATTCTACCTAGTTAAAATAAATACAAACTTGCCTGTAAAATAAAAATAAAACCTAAGATAGATACAATGTAACTATTAGTTATATTGTACCTAGCTTAGGGTTTATTTTACAGATCAGTATTTAGTTTTAAATAGGAATAATGTAGTTAATGATAGGAATTTTATTTATATTTATTTAAATTAGATTTGTTAGAGGGTGTTAGGGTTAGACTTAGGTTTAGGGGTTAATAAATGTAATATAGTGGCGGCGACGTTTGGGACAGCAGATTAGGGGTTAATAAGTATTATATAGGTGGTGGAGGTGTAGGGGGGGCAGATTAGGGGTTAATAACATAATGTAGGTGGTGGCGGTGTAGGGGGCGGCAGATTAGGGGTTAATAAGTGTAATGTAGGTGGCGGTGGGCTCCGGGAGCGGCGGTTTAGGGGTTAATAACTTTATTTAGTTGCGGCGGGGTCCGGGGTTTAGGGGTAAAACAGTTTAGTATAAAGTGGGTGTTTAGTGACACTATACCAATAAAGCTAGGAACTTTAAAACTAAATACTTACTTAACTAATAGTTACATTGTAGCTATTTTAGGATTTATTTTTATTTCACAGGTAAGTTTGTATTTATTTTAACTAGGTAGACTAGTTAGTAAATAGTTATTAAATATTTACTAGCTACCTAGTTGTAGGGGTGCCAGGAATCAGACTGAGACGAGAAGTACAAAAATAATCACACCTTTATTAATAGCAAAAAATAATAAAAAGTCCACAAGTCAAATAACAAGCCAGGAATCAAAACCAGAGCTGGTAGTCAGACAACCCGAGTCAGGAGCCAAAGCGAGTAGTCAGACAAGCCGGAATCAGGAACAAAGAGAACACAGAGTAAGGAACAAGCCAGGGATCAGGAACCAGGAAGGACGTCAGACAGCCAGGAAATACACAGGAGCTCTCACAAACAGGTCTGAGACAACGCAAGGGCAAAGCATACTGAACAGAGGCCCTTTAAATAATAAGTGATGACATCACAATTCTGAGACTGCATCCTGTCTCACATGGATAATGCAAACCAGTCTTGCCTATTGCAGGAAGTGAGCAGCATCCCCCACAATTCACCATAGTCAGGAAGAGAGGTGAGTAAAATGGCTGCCAGCAGCACATGGCAAACAAGTCAGGAAAAAACCCTGACAGTACCCTCCCCTCAATGACCCCTCCCCCGCGGGAGGACAAAAGGCTTATTGGGGAAACGGCATAGAAGGCACGGAGGAGGGCGGGAACATGAACATCAGAGGAGGGAACCCATGAATGCTTCTCTGGACCATAGCCCCTCCAATGAACCAAATACTGTACGCGGCCCCTGGACATACGAGAGTCAATAATGCTGCTGACATCATACTCCTCATGGTTGTCAACAAAGATAGGACAGGGACGAGGCAACACAGTGGTAAACCGATTACAAACCAATGGTTTCAAGAGGGAGACATGAAAAACATTGGAGATGCGCATTGCAGGAGGAAGGTCAAGAGCGTAGGCCACAGGATTGACCCGTCGGAGTATTCGAAAAGGACCAACATAACGGGGAGCCAGTTTATTGGAAGGCACACGAAGGTTCAAGTGGCGGGAGGACAGCAAAACTCTCTCACCAACCTGGTAGGAAGGTGCAGGCAGACACCTACGATCAGCCTGGAACTTTTGGCGCTGCATAGAACGATGAAGGCAATCCTGAATCTGCACCCACGTGGAACGGAGTTGCCGGAGATGCTCCTCCAAAGCCGGAATACCCTGAGACATGAATGAATCAGACAACAAGGATGGTTGAAACCCATAATTCGCCATGAACGGGGATAACTTGGAGGAAGCATTAATAGCACTATTACGAGCAAACTTTGCCCAAGGTAACAGTTCAGACCAATTATTGTGGTGATCTGAGACATAGCAACGGAGGAACTGTTCCAGAGCTTGATTAGACCGTTCCACAGCCCCATTGGATTGAGGGTGATATATGCCGAGGAGAAGGAGAGCTGGATCCCCATTTGAGCACAAAAGGAACGCCAAAATCTGGAGACAAACTGGCTACCCCAGTCCGACACTATCTCCTTGGGTAACCCATGTAAACGGAAGACCTCACGGGCAAAAATTTAAGCAAGCTCCTGAGCGGTATGCAACTTCTTCAAGGGAATGCAATGTGACATTTTAGAAAAACGGTCAACCACCATAAGGATAACAGTATTGCCATTGGAAACAGGGAGCTCGACAATGAAGTACATGGAAAGATGTGTCCAAGGATGCTCACCATTATCAATAGGTTGAAGAAGACCCACAGGAAGTTGTCGGAGTCTTATTCTGTGCACAAACTGAGCAGGAGGCAGCATACGCAGCAACATCAGAACGAAGACCTGGCCACCAGAATTATCGAGTGACAGACCAAATCATTTGGTTCTTGCCTGGGTGAGCTGCGGCTTTAGGATAGTAGTAAGTGTGCAAAAGTTTAGTTCGCAGATTCTCAGGAACAAAACACTTACCACTAGGTTTCTCAGGAGGTGCATTGGTTTGTGCAGCCAGGATCTCCTCCCCCAAGGGAGAAGTCAAATTAGTACGTATGGTAGCCAAAATATGGTCAGGAGGTATAACTGGAGTAGGTACAGACTCCTCCTTGGACAGAGGTGAAAATTGTCGAGAGAGGGAATCAGCCCTAACATTCTTACTACCAGGCAGGTAGGAGACCACATAATTAAACCGAGACAAAAATAGCGCCCATCTGGCCTGTCGGGCGACAAACGTTTTGCTTCAGATAGATAAGTTAAATTCTTGTGGTCAGTAAGAATGAGCACTGGCATGCTAGTACCCTTGAGAAGATGCCTCCATTCCTTGAGTGCCAAAATTATGGCCAGTAATTTCCTGTCGCCAATTTCATAATTGCACTCCACTGGAAACAATTTCTTAGATAAGAAACCACACGGATGCAAGGAACCATCAGTTGTAGGACGTTGAGACAAAAGAGTACCTACTCCAGTCTCAGACGCATCGACCTTAAGAATGAAAGGCAGGACAGGGTTAGGATGAGCCAGAACTGGAGCAGCAGCAAAGGAAGTCTTAAGACTATCAAAGGCCTTAATGGCAGTAGGTGACCAATGGAGTGGATCATTCTCTTTACGGGTCATGTCTGTGATAGGTTTGACCAAGGAAGAAAAGTTTTTAATAAACTTTCTATAGTAAATGGCGAACCCCAAAAAATGTTTAATAGACCGTAGACCAACTGGGCGAGGCCACTGCAGAACTGCAGAAAACTTGTCAGGATCCATGGAGAACCCTGCAACGGAGATAACATAACCTAGGAAGGTTACTTGAGTCTGATGGAACTCACATTTCTCAAGTTTACAAAACAGGCCATTCTCACGTAGTCTCTGAAGAACCTGTGTAACATCAGAACGATGAGCCTCAAGTGTGGGTGAGTGTATGAGGATGTCGTCTAAGTACATCACAACACACTGTTGCAACATATCTCGTAGGACATCATTAATAAATTCCTGGAAAACAGCAGGAGCATTACATAGGCCAAAGGGCATTACAAGATACTCATAATGCCCGCTCCTGGTGTTAAATGCTGTTTTCCATTTGTGGCCCTCCTTGATCCTAACGAGATTGTACGCTCCTCTCAAATCAAGCTTAGTAAAGACCCTAGCTCCCTTGAGGCGGTCAAAGAGTTCCGTAATGAGCTGAATAGGGTAAGCATTCTTAATGGTAAGACAATTAAGACCCCTATAATCGATGCATGGTCTTAACTCGCCACCCTTTTTCTTCACAAAGAAGAAGCCAGCCCCTGCAGGAGAGCAGGATTTGCGGATGATCCCCTGTGACAGAGCATCGGAAACATACTCCTCCATAGCACAATTCTCTGCAACAGACAGAGGGTAAACCCGGCCCGAGGAGGAATGGCTCCAGGTTGCAGGTCTATGGCACAATCTATGGCAACGTACCAGCACGCAACTTGTCAAAAACGTCTAGGAACTCTCGGTACTCCTCTGGCAATTAAGATACTGAAGAAGTGCACAATACTTTAACTGGTTTCTGAAGACAAGTGGAAATACATTGCGGAGACCACGACAAAATTTCAGACCTGCACCAGTCGAGACTGGGATTGTGCTTTTGGAGCCAGGGATAACCCAGAACAACCAGAAAATGCGGAGAGTTTATCACCTGGAACTGGAGGGTTTCAAAATGGAGAACCCCAAAAGCCATGGACAACGGAGCGGTTTCGTGAGTAACGAGTACGGGCTGAAGGGGCCTGCCATCAATGGCCTCAATAGCAAGCAGAACGGACCGAGGCAAAACAGGAATGGAGTGCTTCGATACAAAAGCACTGTCAATGAAATAGCCCGCAGCACCAGAGTCAACAAGAGCCTGGGTGACTATGGAGGAGTCCACCCAGGAAAGGACAACCATGACCAAAGGTTTTCCTTTAGCGGTTCCGGGGACAAGTATAAACCACCTAAGGTCTGCCCCCGACAGGACCTTAGGTGTGAGCGTTTCCCGGCCATGTAGGATAAGACTTCAAAATGTGGCCCTGTAACCCACAATAAAGACAGAGCCCCTCCCTCCTCCTAAAGGCCCTCTCCGCCGAGGAGAGATGTTTAAATCCCAACTGCATCGGCTCAGCAGTACCTGGTGACTTGGGACCAGGAGGCATGGGAGGAGAGGGAGGCATGGGTGGGAACGAACACGTAGGAGACAACGGTACAGGAGGCTTCCGCAAGCGCTCCTTGAAAGAAGGCCTCTCACTTAGTCTGATGTCAATTAGGATCAAAAAAGACACCAATGCCTTGAAATCCTCTGGTAAATCTCTGGCAGCAACTTCGTCTTTAATCGGATCAGAGAGCCCATGAAAGAAGGCAGCAACAAGGGCTTCATTGTTCCAGCCCACCTCTGCTGCAAGCATACGGAACTCAATGGCATACTGAGCAACACATCTTGTACCTTGCTGAATGGACATGAGTAGTTTAGCAGCAGAGGAGGAGCAAGCTGGAACATCAAATACCCTTCGAAAGGAGGCCACAAATTCAGGGTAATTTGAAATCACAGGTTTATTAGTCTCCCACAAGGGAGTAGCCCAGGCAAGAGCTATGTCAGAGAGTAACGAGATGAGAAATCCCACCTTAGCTCTGTCAGACCCCTGAGGTAACATTTCAAAGTAAATGCCCACCTGGTTCAAAAACCCTCTGCACTGATTAGGATCGCCTCCATATCGCTGAGGTAGAGGTGCAGAACCGGACATGCTCCTGGTAGGCATAGGTGCAGCAGCGGAAACAGGAGCAGCCATAACTTGTGGGACACTTTGGTCCAAATGTGCAGTGCGAGTCAGCAGGGTTTGCAGGTCTAGCGCAAATTGATCCAAGCGGTGATCCTGTTCATCCATCCTGGAAATTATGGCAGGTAAAGGTGGATTATTAGCACCATCAGGATTCATGGCCCTTGCGTAATGTCAGGGTGCCAGGAATCAGACTGAGACGAGAAGTGCAAAAATAATCACACCTTTATTAATAGCAAAAAATAATAAAAAGTCCACAAGTCAAATAACAAGCCAGGAATCAAAACCAGAGCTGGTAGTCAGACAAGCCGAGTCAGGAGCCAAAGTGAGAAGTCAGACGAGCCGGAATCAGGAACAAGGAGAACAGCAGAGTCAGGAACAAGCCAGGGATCAGGAAACAGGAAAGACATCAGACAGCCAGGTAATACACAGGAGCTCTCACAAACAGGTCTGAGACAACGCAAGGGCAAAGCATACTGAACAGAGGCCATTTAAATAATAAGTGATGACATCACAATTCTGAGACTGCATCCTGTCTCACATGGATGATGTAAACCAGTCTGGCCATAAAAGGAAGTGCAGGAAGTGAGCAGCATCCCCCACATGGCAAACAAGTCAGGAAAAAACCCTGACACTAGTTAAAATAAATACAAAGTTACCTGTAAAATAAAACCTAACCTGAGTTACACTAACACCTAACATTACAATAAAATTAAATAAATTAAATTAACAAAATACATTTATCTAAATTACAAAAAAAATAAAAACTAAATTACACAAAATAAAAAAAGAAATTATCAACAATAAAAACAAATTACTCCTAATCTAATAGCCCTATAAAAATAAAAAAGCCCCCCCCAAAATAAAACAAAATCCCTAGCCTACACTAAACTGCCAATGGCCCTTAAAAGGGCCTTTTGCGGGGCATTGCCCCAAAGAAATCAGCTCTTTTACCTGTGAAAAAAAATACAAACAACCCCCCAACAGTAAAACCCACCACCAACATGACCAAAACCCCAAATAAAATCCTATCTAAATAAACCTAAGCTAACCATTGCCCTGAAAAGGGCATTTGGATGGGCATTGCCCTTAAAAAGGGCAATTCGCTCTTTTACATTGCCCAAAACCCTAAGCTAAAAATAAAACCCACCCAATAAACCCTTAAAAAAACCTAACACTAACCCCCAACGACCCACTTACAGTTTTTGAAGATGGGACATCCATACTCATCCAAGCAGCAGAAGTCTTCTTCCAAGCAGGCAGAAGTCCTCATCGAAGCCGGCAGAAATCTTCATCCAAGCGGGCAGAAGTCTTCATCCAGACGGCATCTTCTATCTTCATCCATCCGGCGTAGAGCGGGTCCATCTTCAAGACATCCGGCGCAGAGCATCCTCTTCTTCCAATGGCTGTTGAAGAATGAAGTTTCCCTTTAAATGACGTCATCCAAGATGGTGTCCCTTACATTCCGATTGGCTGATAAAATTCTATCAGCCAATAGGAATTAAGGCTGAAAAAATCCTATTGGCTGTTGCAATCAGCCAATAGGATTGAGCTTTCATTCTATTGGCTGATCCAATCAGCCAATAGGATTGAGCACTCATTCTATTGGCTATTCCAATCAGAATTGGATTGATTGGAATAGCCAATAGAATGCAAGCTCAATCTCTACCTGAATCTTTAAACAAAAATATTGTGCTTGTTGTTCCTTTAAATTATTTACATACTGTTTTTGCAATAATGGCACAAATGATTGTAAAAGCTTCTCTGGGATCCCTTTTGTTCAGAAATAGCAGACATATATGTTTTTTAGTAATTAGAAAGCCGTGAATTACAGCTGCGCACCACACTTACCAGCAGTGAATAGATTAATCAGGTAGCTTGTAAGGTTAATTTTAGCTTTAGTGTAGAGATCACCCTCCCACCTGACACTTAAGTTCCACCCCTGACTCCTCCCAAACAGCTCTCATCCCTCCATCACACCGCCCCCCCCACACCACTGGTCACCCCATCTTAGGTGCTTAAAACAGTCTGCCAGTATGAAGATTTTAGGCATTTTTTAAATTAAATATTTGAATATGTTTTTATTTTTGTTCCAGTGTGGGATCCTCCCTGATCACTCCAAGACAGATCTCTAACTCTCCCCTCTAACTATTGTCCACCACCTTAGCAGCTGCCTGCCAGTACCTATAAAATTCCTATTTTTTATTGTAATTTGTTTATTTTCTGTAATGTGGTGGTCCCCCCCCCCCCTACTAGCCCAAGTTTCATAGTGGGAACGTGAACATAAAAAGGAAACATCTTACCTTTCAATTTCAAATTCACAAAATCAAGCTAGGGACTTCCTTAAGGCTCATCTTTTAAAATAAATACAACAGAAATTTCTAATGTTAAAAAAACTATATTTTGACTCCAGAGACAAAGCAGGTCCTCTATTGGCTAAAGTTCTTTGGCATCACCAATAAAAAACTGATGTCCAAATTATTACAGATAAAAGTGGTAATTACCATAAAGATAGTAAAGCTATAGCAGAGGTGTTTAGATAACTACTACTATCTCTTTATAAGAATTCAAATAATACTCAGCCAACTCTCATAGAAGATTATTTTACAGATTTACATTTATCAACGCTTGAGCCAGACAAAGCAGATTCTTAGACTCTGCTATAACAGCTGAAGAAATCTCAATTGCTGTCACATCTATGCCTAGCAGCAAAAGCCCAGGCCCAGATGAATTAAGCATTAAAGGGATACTGAACCCAATTTTTTTCTTTCATGATTCAGATAAAGCATGAATTTTTAAGCACTTTTCTAATTTCCTCCTATTATCAATTTTTCTTCGTTCTCTTGGTATCTTTATTTGAAAAAAGCAGGACTGTAAGTGTACGAGCAGGCCCATTTTTGGCTCAGAACCCTGAATAGTGCTTGCTGATTGTTGGCTGCATTTAGCCACCAATCAGCAAGCGCTACCCAGGTGCTAAACTAAAGATGGGCTGGCTCGTAAGCTTACAGTCCTGCTTTTTTCAAATGACGATACCAAAAGAATGAAGAAAAATTGAGAATAGGAGTAAATTAGAATGTTACTTAAAATTGCATGCTCTATCTGAATTATGAAAGAATAAATTTGGGTTTAGTATCCCTTTAAATATTATAAAATAATCTAATGCTGCATCTTTTACACTTATTTTACACACTAGATAAGAGAGGTTTTGCAAATATAATGCTGGAAGCACACATATCCGTTCTTACAAAAACCTGGAAAGATCCCGAATAAGTCCTAAATTCCAATTTTCCGATATTTAAATTTTTCCGAAGGAGTTGACTATGCGAATAAATACATTTTTACCCAAACTGGTCAACCTGAAACAGTTATCGTTTTATACCTAAGAAAGAGGTGAGAGATAACACTTTAAAAGTACTTAAACTTATCTCCCATGCAAAACACAAAAAATACCCCTAATATTAGTTTCTTCTGATGCTGAGAAGACTTTTCGACCAGGTAAATTAGACATTTCTAAAAGTTGCCATGCATCACATGAAATATGGCAATAAATTAATTGAACTAGTTTTTTCTTTATATAAATCTCGATCTGCCAAGGTTAAAGTGAATAGTTTATTATCTGAAAAAATTGACATTTAAAACGGCACGAGACAGGAATGCCCCTTATCAGTATTGTTTGCCTTATCAATTGAAATTCTAGCCCAAACAATTTGTGAGGATACACAAATATCTGGGATTAAGATCAGAAGGCATGAACATAAATTAGTTGTGTGTGCTGATGATGTATTTATGACACTATCCAATTGTTAAATTTCCTTCCCCAGAGCACTACAGGTGTTTCGGAAATATGGTCTAGTGTCGAATTTCCAACTTAATTTAAAAAAAAAACGGAATGATTAAATATAACAGCTAAGCCCAAACAACTAACTAAAACAGTGATCAATTGTCCACTACAGTTGTAGAAAACCAGAATTTAATATCTAGGGGTCTATTTATCCTCAGACCCACAGGTAATATTCCAGGCTAATTATAAATCTATTGTGAAAGACTTAATAAGGCATCTTTCCAGTTTGAAAAACAAATCAATATCATGGATTGGTAGGATATATGTCATAACAATGAATGTTTGTCCTAGATTGTTATATTTTCTATAAACAAACTCCATACCCTTGCCACGTAATTATATTTAGCATATCTAATCATTCTTAGAGCAATATATTTGGAGATGTATAAAACCCAGAATAGCCAAAGAAACAATGTACCTACCTAAAGATAGAGGAGGACTTAGAGTTACAAATATATTGTGTTATAAACAAGCAATTGCTCTTCAGAGATTGTTAGATTGGTGCTCAAATAACTTTAACAAATTGTGGGTTCAGATAGACAGAATAATATTGGGGCTTGGTAACGCTGGCTAATGGCCTGGCTGGATGCCTCAAAAAAAGTAGGCCCCTGTAAGTTATAGAATATCCACTAATAGTTGATCTTTACACAATCTGGGATAAGAGATGAAGTACTACTACCAACATTTCCATGACGGAATTTCTCATGATTCCATTTAGACAGAACACAACTCTTCCCTGGTGGAAGGTGGAAAAACTTTGAGACATGGGATATAATTTAAAGGATGGGTCTTAGAATCAATTTTATGTGAAGACAAAATAAAACATTTGGAGACTTTCAGGCAGCATACCCAGACTTGTTCCCTACATGGTTCCCATATGCCCAGATCAGACATTTTATTCACATGCATTCTAGCAAACAAAATTTAATACAACCAACAATTCCATTAGAGAAGTTATGTCTTATGCAATCTCCACTCAGACATGCAATTTCTATCATATACAAATTACTCTTAATACAAGATAACCCAAAACTACCATCCTATACTAAGATGGGGGAAAGAGAATTAGGAGTGGTCCTTAATCTACAAGAATGGACTAATATTTTCTCAAGAACTAAAAATGCTTCTATATCTGTAAAAATTAAAGACATTTCAAACTCCTGACAAGGTGGTACCTCACACCTAGCAGACTGAGAAAAATGTATAAAAATACTAATGGTAAGTGCTGGAGGGGCTGTAAGTAGCAGGGAATAATATTACATATGTGGTGGAGCTGTCCCACAATAAACGTTTTTTGGACAGATGTATTAGCCGAAATAGAAATCGTATTAATTTCTTCATTACCTAAATTAGATAAAAAAGCAACATGGTTATTGATGTATATTATGATGAATAGCATTAAATTCCTGATACCTAAAATCTGGAAAAAGCTTCAATTACACCATTATCAGATTGGAAAAATCTTGTGTCAACCTTTGTGCAATTGGAAAGGTATTATCATCTAAAAAATGACACTGTAGACACTCATTAACTCATGCTTGAGTCATGTTTTGGCAGCTAGCTGGAGAAGGGGTCCCCATGCTCACAAAGTCAAAATACCCATCCTGACTCTTGAACTCTACTATTTTCCCTTTTCCCTCCTCTTTCCCCCCTTTTTTGTTGTTATTTTGATCCCCTTACACTTTCTTAGTAGGACACCAATATTTAATGATACAGACACTGTTGTTGTTTAAAGTTGTTAATATAAATACATTTATTCAAGTTTTAATTTTCATACAATTTAGGATTGTTACAGCATACGTCATGCAGCATGTTAAGTTCTAGGATTATTCTTCCTATATACAGAAATTGTTTCTTAGTAGACTCTTAAGCAAAAACTGGATAGGTGCTGTGAATATCATTTAAGTTAGCAAATATATTGGCAACAATTTTTATTTGTACTGGTCAATTACACTGAATTTGCTTATTGAATATTATTGTTACAGTCAAAGTTCTTTTTCTCAATGTATGTTTATCCATGTAATGATTTATTTCTTCAATATAGATAAGAAAATTACATTTTATTTTTAAAAAATTAGGAGAATACCTATGGCCAGTCCCTCGTTTACCTTTTCATGGTTTCTGAGATGCTTCTTGTTTTACATAGTGAGGTTACTTTACCCTAATAAAACAGAGATGCAAATATTTTGCAATGTTGGGGCTGTAATTATTGTTTTTCCATGTTGCTAGCAATTCACGTTGATTGGTGAAATCTCATGTATTAGGGCACTGTGTATATTATTCGATGCTAACTAATGAAACACTGGAAAAGATAAGTGATTCAAGCCATAGTCAATCTTGGCTTCAATCCCGCCATAAAAACAAGGCCTTGACAGCCTTAGAACTTTCTATGAATCTAGTCCAGTGTCTAGTGATGCATGGGGCAGGTGCTTCATCCTGGGCAATGGGCAAGAACTTACTACTATGATCCTTAGGTTAAAGACAGTCACAAAACTGGAGATCTGCCAACCCTTTTGCAGTTGGAAGGAAGAGAAATTAAGCATGAGGATAAAAAGGTCAGAATTCCCATTGTTTGTTTCATAGGAAACAAAAAGTAGCAGCAGATGGCCGTATGTCACTTGAAAAGAAGGGAGAAACATTCAATGTAGTAGGAAGAAGCAGCATGGAATTCTTTGCTCCATCAGTTCCTTCCAGAACTCCTTGTCTTAAATACTGAACCTATCCCAGTATGGTCTGTGTTACAGGAAAATTCTCCAGAACACATGAGAATTCATCTTCGTGCAAGGGACAACAAGCTAGAGTGTTTGGAGCCTGCAAGAATGCAAAATAAACTATTAGGGGACAATTTATTAATGTCTGTCTAACATGATATGCTGTAGCTTATCATGTCCGACAGACATCGCTGAATGCCGACAGCATACGCTGTCGGCATTTAACATTGCACAAGCAGTTCACCAGAACTGCTTGTACAATGCTGCCCCCTGCAGATTTGCGGCCATTCGGCCGCTAGCAGGGGGTGTCAATCAGCCCGATTGTATAGGATCGGGCGGATTGCAGACTGCAGCCTCAGAGGCGGCAGAGCAGTTATGGAGCAGCGGTCTTAAGACTGCTGCTTCATAACTGCTGTTTCCGGTGAGCCTGAAGGCTTGCGCTTAAACAGGGGCATCAAACTCCATTCGGAGCTTGATAATTAGGTCCCAATGACTCCACATAAATAAATATTCTAGTACTACTAATAAAGAAGACCCACATAAATAAATATTCTAGTACTACTAATAATGAAGACCCACATAAATAAATATTCTAGTACTACTAATAAAGAAGACCCACATAAATAAATATTCTAGTACTACTAATAAAGAAGGTCCTATTTTGCTGTGCTCTTGAATCCTTTTTAAACTCCTGCTGGACAACTTTTACAAAACCATTTGCTACCTAACAAGGGTAAAGCTTACTCTGGAAGAAGCACAGAGATTGGATTTAAGCCAATATCAGGGATATATAGAGAAAGATGCATAAGCAAAGCCATCTCAACTATGATTCATAAGCAATGTTCAGTTCTGGTGACAGCCTCATCAAACAATGCAGATAATGGGCTGAAGTACAAGCTGAGCTTAAGCGATTACACAGGATGCATTATTATGAACTCTTCCTCATGCACAGAATAATGCACAATCGGCTATTACTAGTGGACTGAAACATGGTTGTGTGGCCTATACTTTCTAGCATACTATGCTTTTTAAGGATACAGCTTGTTCACTGTACAATCCAAAATACCTCTCACAAGCGTGCGCTTTCAACGGCTCTAATGGGAGCCTCGTTGTGATGCCGTCATACACGGTACAGAACCTAAGCACAGTGAAGAGATAAGTCACGCAGCGATGGGCAGCAAATATATAGTTATGTGTTAATATGTGTATATACACCTATAAACACATCAATATATTTTATATACATATATATTTACTGGGAACACTCAGTTCCAAAAACCACAATGTAAAAGCACTTTTCAGTGCCGTTCTTTTTTCTAAAATCCACCCACCCACCACTTTCAACCCCTAAAAACTGTCTAGTGCTACATTTTTTTTACTTAAAGACACTTTATTTTGGGAGCATTTGGGGCACTTTTAGAAAATTAACCAGAGATCTGATTTTTGGTTAATTTTCTGAGCGGTAATTACTACTGCAATCTCGCAGTAGCCATAACCAGCCACTTGTAATCTAGCCCTAAATACATAAATAAATATGTTACAAATAAAACTAGTCCCTTCATTAATAAGAACATACAATTTAAATAGTATCTTTAGAAATCAGGCTGAACCCTTAAAAAAAAGGAAACATTTTGTTGTATGTTGTTGGAACCATACAAGACAATAATAATAGTAAATGAATTTGATTATGTAATGTATTTAATGAAACTTGTCAATCAAATCCTGAAACTACAATCAGTTTGGTGCAGTATCCTTTTTTATGCAGACTGTAGGGAGATGCTGTTGGGACAGCTGTGCCAGCTGCTTGATTACCTCACCAAAGGGAATTATTCCACCTGCTGTTTTTTATAATCCCCACCAGCTGGTTATGACGATATGACAGTAAACCTTTTATTAACATAAACTCATAATCATTTAAAATATACTGTACTGCTGACTTCACTTGCAATATTCATCCAAATCCAGCTTCTTATCACAGTGCCCTTTAACTTATATTTTAAAGGAAAATGCACACACTGGATATATATGTAAATTGAGAACAATCTGAATATTTGTCACATAATATTTTTCAATATATAAATTTGTCAAACATTTAAAAATAACTTTATCATTATTTGTATAAAAAAAAATCCACTTTAATATTCAAACATTTAGCCACAGAATACAAGTAGAGTACAAAAATATTAGCACTAGTGTATGCTAACATCACTTGATCGCAATCACAATCATTTTTATTTTGTGCTCATATTGGGCCAGATTACAAAGGGAGCGCGATTTAATCGTGGGGTTGCGCTCGTATTATGAGTTGAAAGTAAACAGTTTTAGCTCTCATGCTAACACGACGAGTGCAAAAAGCCGAAGTTCAAATATCATGTTCACATATTCCCCCATGGAAGCCAATGCAGAAAAAGTGGAAAAAACACCACCCTCTTCTCGCGCAAACCTGAACGCATATTCTCATGTACGCTAACCGGCTTGAAAATATGAATATTTCACATTCCAATGTTCTTCACATACACAAATATGTTCTATTTATTCATAAATACATATTTCTACATATATATGATGTTTTTTGGTACAATATATATTTATACCTATATATATATACATATATAGCGCTGCAGAATCTGTTGGCGTTCTACAAATAACCGATAATAATTATATATATATATATATATATATATGATTATATATAGGTATAGATATGTACAGATATATATAGGACATATTTCTCTATGTGCAGAACATTGGAATGCGAAATATATACAGTAAGTATACACTATAACACTTTATTAAATATGAATATTGCATAAATATGCTTTTACATGTTTTCATCTACTTAACTGCAAAGGACTCCAATGCACTTATATATATATATGTCTATATTTGTGTACATATGTATTTATGTGTTTATATGTGTATATTAGTCTGTAAATACATATATACACATATTTTAATACATAAATACATATGTACACACACACATATTAATATATATATATATATATATATATATATCCATCTGTATAAGTGTGTATCTCTATGATAAAGCCCTTTGCCTGCCTTTTTCTTCTATAGTGGCGGCAACATTGGGGCGGCAGATTAGAGGTTAATAAATGTAGGTAGGTGGCGGCGATGTTAGGGCCGGCAGATTAGGGGTTAATAATATTTAACTAATGTTTGCGCGGCGGGAGTGCGGCGGTTTAGGGGTTAATATGTTTATTATAGTGGTGGCGACGTTGGGGGCGGCAGATTAGGGGTTAATAAATATAATGTAGGTGTCTGCGATGCTGGGGGCAGCAGATTAGGGGTTCATAAGTATAATGTAGGTGGCGGCGGTGTCCGGAGCGGCAGATTAGGGGTTAATAAGTGTAGGTAGGAGGCGGCGACATTGGGGCGGCAGATTAGAGGTTAATAAATGTAGGTAGGTGGCGGCGATGTTAGGGCCGGCAGATTAGGGGTTAATAATATTTAACTAATGTTTGCGCGGCGGGAGTGCGGCGGTTTAGGGGTTAATATGTTTATTATAGTGGTGGCGACGTTGGGGGCGGCAGATTAGGTGTTAATAAATGTATGTAGGTGTCTGCGATGCTGGGGGCAGCAGATTAAGGGTTAATAATTATAATGTAGGTGTCGGCGATGTGACGGATTAGGGGTTTATCAGTATAAGATTAGGGGTGTTTAGACTCGGGGTTCATGTTAGGGTGTTAGGTGTAGACATGAAATGTAATTCCCCATAGGAATCAATGGGGCTGCGTTAAGGAGTTTTACGCTGCTTTTTTGCAGGTGTTAGACTTTTTTTCAGCCGGCTCTCCCCATTGATTCCTATGGGGAAATCGTGCATGAGCACATTACACCAGCTCACCGCTGACTTAAGCAGCGCTGGTATTGGAGTGCAGTAATAAGCAAAATTTTGCTCAACGCTCACTTCTTGTCTTTTAACTCCGGGTTTGTAAAAACCTGTAATACCAGCGCTGCAGGTAAGTGAGCGGTGAGTGAAAACTGCGCGTTAGCACCGCACAGCCTCTAACGCAAAACTCATAATATGGGCCATATTTTGCTTAAGCAAACAAATAGGGCGTTCCAATATCTGGATAGTACCGGTATGCTTAATTCCTCCCATGATAGACTTCTGTGGGGGTTCACAAACACATATACATCTTTAAGCCCTTCCCAGTCCAGCACCTGATAAAGGGCCAAATTATGAATGGAGAGGAATATATCGCACTTGTATTAGAAGTTGAAAGTAAAAAGTTTTTACTCGCTCGCTAACTCGATTTGCACAAAAAAGCCAAAGTTAGAATATTGCGACCATGTTAACATATTCCGCAATAGAGCAAGAAAAGGGGGGAGGACTGAAATCCTACTTGTGCGCAAACCCAATCTTGTATTCTCATGTGCAATAACCCAACATGAAAATATTAATATTTCACATTCTAATGTTCTTTACATAGCAGAGTATGTTCTATTAATTCATTAATACATATTTCTACATTTGGTACAGGGCCGGCCCTAGCCATTGTGGGGCCCAAGGCAGGATGACAAAATGGGGCCCCCTTTCTCCCCGCCCCAACCCCGCCCAATCTCCGGCCCCCCAGCTTTTAAAATGAAAAAAAATTTTTTGAAGAAAAATCATTTAAGGTAATGCACAACATTTTATATATATATAAAAACATATAAATCCACTAATGTGGAGCACTTAACATTGTATATATTGCAATATACCATTGGAACAGCTGTTTATGTATATAATGAAGAATTATGCTGACAATTAGGAACAGTTGAGTTGAACTGGGCCTTATTTTTATGTGTTTTCTTATGATAACAAGAACATTACAGAGACGCCAGGGCCGGCTCTAGCAAATGCAGGTCCCTAGGCAGATTGATAGCGCAGAACAAAAAATACTTAAAAGAAATGGGGCAATGCACTGTACCACACAAACATACAGATATAGTACACACAGAGATACTTATATACACATACATCCACACACTCAGACACATACACAGGTGTATACACACCACACACACAGCCCACACACAATAAAATAAATAATGCCCCCAGCAATAAAATGATGCCCCCAGCAATAAAAAATATGTTGCCCCAGCCCCACTGCAATAAATGATGCCCCAGCTCCACTGCAATAAATGATGTCCCCAGCAATAAAATGAATCCCCCTTGCAATAAAATGATACCCAGTCCCCCTGTAATAAAAAGATGCCCCCTGCAATAAAATTATGCCCCTAGCCCCCCTGCAAAAAGAGTATGCCCCAGCAATACAATTATGTCCCAGCTCCCCTGCAATAAAATGATGCCCCCAACAAAAATATGATGCCCCCAGACCCCCTGCAATAAATGATGCCCCCAGCAATAAAATGAAGACCCCAGCCCCACTGCAATAAATGATGCCCCCAGCTCCACTGCAATAAATGATGTCCCCAGCAATAAAATGAAGCCCCCTGCAATAAAATGATGCCCGGTCCCCCTGTAATAAAATGATGCCCCCTGCAATAAAATTATGCCCCTAACCCCCCTGCAAAAAAATTATGCCCCCAGCAATACAATTATGTTCCAGATTCCCTGCAATAAAATGATGCCCCCAACAAAATTATTATGCCCCCAGACCCCCTGCAATAAATGATGCCCCCAACAATAAAATGAAGACCCCAGCCCCACTGCAATAAATGATGCCCCCAGCAATAAAATGATGCCCCCAGCAATAAAATTATGCCCCCAGCCCCTGCAATAAAATGATGCCCCAGCTCCCCTGCAATAAAATGATGCCCCCAACAAAAAGATGATTCCCCAAACCAACCTGCAATAAATGATGCCACCAGCAATAAAATGATGCCCCAGTCCAACTGCAATAAATGATGCCCCCAGCCCCACTGCAATAAAATGATGCCCCAGTCCTACTGCAATAAATGATGCCCCCAGCCTCACTGCAATAAAATGATGCCCCCAGTTCCCCTGCAATAAAATGATGCCCCCAAGAAGAAGATGATGCCCCAAGCCCCCCTGCAATAAATGATGACCCCCAACAATAAAATGATGCCCCCAGCCTCACTGCAATAAATTATGCCCCCAGCCCCACTGCAATAAATTATGCCGCCAGCAATAAAATGAAGCCCCCCCTGCAGCAATACAATGATGCCCAGTCCCACTGCAATAAATTGATGCTCCCTGCATTAAAATGATGCCCCCAGCCCCCCTGCAAAAAATTATGCCCCAGCAATACAATTATGCCCCATCTCCTCTGCAATAAAATGATGCCCCCTGCAATAAAATGATGCCCCCAACCAAAATATGAGGCCCCCAACAATATGACCATGTCCCCAGCCCAGCAGCAATAAAATGAATCCCCCTGCTGCAATAAAATGATGAAAACTGCTCGTTAGCAACACATAGCCTCTAACGCAAAACTCATAATCTGGGCCATATTTTGCTTAAGCAAACACATAGGGTGTGCCAATATCTGGATAGTACCGGTATGCTAAATTCCTCCCATGATAGACTTCTGTGGGGGTTTACAAACACATATACATATTTGAGCCCTTCCCAGTCAAGCACCTGATAAAGGGCCAAATTATGAATGGAGAGGAATATATCGCACTTGTATTTGAAGTTAAAAGTAAAAAGTTTTTACTCGCTCACTAACTCGATTTGCACAAAAAGCCAAAGTTAGAATACTGCGACCATGTACGCAATAGAGCAAGAAAAGGGGGGGACTGAAATCCTACTTGTGCGCAAACCCAATCTTATATTCTCAAGTGCAATAACCCAACATGAAAATATTAATATTTCACATTCTAATGTTCTTTACATAGCAGAGTATGTTCTATTAATTCATTAATACATATTTCTAC
Organism: Bombina bombina; assembly: GCF_027579735.1. NCBI lineage: Eukaryota > Metazoa > Chordata > Amphibia > Anura > Bombinatoridae > Bombina > Bombina bombina. The sequence goes on from NC_069502.1 coordinate 1,144,547,561, forward strand.
ATTTGGTACAGGGCCGGCCCTAGCCATTGTGGGGCCCAAGGCAGGATGACAAAATGGGGCCCCCTTTCTCCCCGCCCCAAACCTGCCCAATCTCCGGGCCCCCCAGCTTTTAAAATGCAGGTCCCTAGGCAGATTGATAGCGCAGAACAAAAAATACTTAAAAGAAATGGGGCAATGCACTGTACCACACAAACATACAGATATAGTACACACAGAGATACTTATATACACATACATCCACACACTCAGACACATACACAGGTGTATACATACCACACACACAGCCCACACACAGCCCACACACAATAAAATAAATAATGCCCCCAGCAATAAAATGATGCCCCCAGCAATAAAAAATATGTTGCCCCAGCCCCACTGCAATAAATGATGCCCTAGCTCCACTGCAATAAATGATGTCCCCAGCAATAAAATGAATCCCCCTTGCAATAAAATGATACCCAGTCCCCCTGTAATAAAAAGATGCCCCCTGCAATAAAATGATGCCCCTAGCCCCCCTGCAAAAGAGTATGACCCCAGCAATACAATTATGTCCCAGCTCCCCTGCAATAAAATTATGCCCCCAACAAAAATATGATGTCCCCAGACCCCCTGCAATAAATGATGAGCTTAGAGTCCTT
>NC_069502.1:1144550698-1144558198 GCF_027579735.1 Bombina bombina
CAGATCCTGGTGCAAATGTTTAATCAAACCCCCCCCAAGGAACAGGTCACCTTAGAATTAGTGCTACTCATTACATATATAGTATCATGATCAGGTCACTGTTTAGCATTTGCAAAGCCAGTTTTAATAATTCCTTGTGAATTGGTGTCAAATACTTATACAAGTGACAGTTCAATGTGTACAGATCAAATATTATAGGCATATTAGGCACCTTGCTGGTTTCTAAAAATTGTGCTTCCCCCCACATAACCTAGCAAGGACAAAAGCAAATTCTTCAAAATCCTGTAAATTTCCTAAGCTAGCTATTTAATGTCCCTTTAATAACCTTTTCTACTGAATAAAGTGTAAACCCACTCTGCAATAAACCCTAACAGTGACCCATCAATGCTAATTACCCATAAACACAACCTTTTTGCTGTTAAACACAAATTATTTGACAAAGTTAACCTTAACTGAAATACCAATGAGCTTTACATGAACTACAACCCCTGTTCAGTATTCAGCATTCCCATGATACCTTTCAGAATACTTATTTTACCCAGGTTCCATCCAACTGTAGCATTGGGTAACTAGACGACCCCTACCTCAATGCAATATCCCCCTCTATATGTCCCTCTTCCTAAAAAAAAAATAATCCCCAGCAGCAAATCACCCTTAAACCTTATAATTTCTAGTATATGATCCTGCCAGAAGTGAACCCTTTACATCCATTAATCCAGGGCTCAAAATTTCCACTAGCCATTGGCGAGTGGAAATTTAACAGTGGTGAGTGAAATTTAATGAGTGAATGTTGGGCTACCCTACAAATATTATCTAAAGGGATATTATATATTTATTAAAGGGCAAGGATGTGTTATTCCTCTAGGGACCCCATTATGACCTGAAAGAGATGGGAGAGGGTAACAAGAGAGATTGAACAGAGGAGGGAGTGGGCAAGATAGATGAAAGATTACAATTTTCCACGTCTGCTATGACCTCACATTAATGTCAACACTCTCCGCTTTCTCTCAGTTCAACAACTTCCTTCTTCGGTCCAGCTGTTGTCTTCTCTAGAACCTCTAGTTAATTTTTCTAACTGCTATGCACTTATTTGTGTTAATTTATTACTGTATGTAGCATTATTTAATTTATGGTATAAACAAACATTAAAAAATGACTACATAATACTGCATAATAAGGTGTATCACATTGGCTAAACATATGCAAAGAGGGGGGTAGTGGGTGTGGCAAGTAGTGGTGGGATCAAAAGTGGCAAGTAACATTTTTGGCTGGTTAGTAGCCTAGGGCTTGAAACTTTGAGCCCTGCATTAATATACCTCCTACACAATCTTCACCAATCTTAAGCCTAAAGGGAAATCAAATTAATAAACTAAACTAAATAATACTATACTTGATTACCTTATCTATACATTAGTTGAAAAAAAATAATCTTCATTATTCAACCTTTTTTTTTTTTGCTATCAGAAACAAGTCATTCTGAATGCAAGTGCCTGTGAGTTACTCCTGTAGTGATCTGATATGGATGGAAGTATGCATGTAGCCACACTTAACCTGTACCTGAGTATCTGATGATGGAGGCAGCTTTAACTTTGGTGTTTCCAGAAGAGAAACTTAAAGCTTTTAGTTCTAGATTAAGAGTGGAGCGCTAACTGTAGCGCACAAGCGATATGGGGTATTTCCCAGCTCTTTGCACGCGACGGAAATAACGTGCATATTACGAGTTGAAAGAAAACATGCTTGCTTTCGCACAATCTAATTGAATGTGCGTCAGATTAGCACAACTTCAGAGCTCTGGTTAACTGTTATGCAAGACAAAAAAGTTGCGCAAAATGCACCAAAAATAAATTTAACAGTACCGTTACACTCATATTAACACTCACCTAGATTACGAGTTGTGCGTTATGAGTAAAATAGCAGCGTTGTGGCCCATAACGCATCATTTTCCCTAATGCAGCCATTACAAGTCTTGTCGGTATAGCTGTACCGCAAGCCTTTTAGCCTGTAACGCAACGTAAGTACCGCACTCCTAAAAATGACGTTTTTTCATGGGATTCCCATAGTGCATACAAGTTTTGCGTTGAGGCTAAAAAGCGAGCGTTACAGCCTAAAATGACAAGATCCGTACCGCCATCTAAAGTCAGTAGTTATGAGTTTTACGCTACAAAGCTGTAACATAAAACTCATAACTAAAGTGTTAAAAAGTACACTAAACACCCATAAACTACCTATTAACCCCTAAACCAAGGCCCTCCCGCATCGCAAACACTATTTTAAAGTTTTTAACTCCTATTCCGCCGCTCCCCGACATCGTCACCACTATAATAAACGTATTAACCCCTAAACTGCCACCCTCCCGCATCACAAACACTATTTAAATATTATTAACCCCTAATCTGCCATCCGCCCACATTGCCCCTACTATACTAAAGTTTTTTAGTCCTACACCACCGCCACTATAATAAACCTATTAACCCCTAAACCGCAAGCCCCCCACAACAAAATATATTAATTAAACTATTAACCCCTAAACCAAAAGCCCCCCACATCACAATAAACAAATTTAAACTAGTAACCCTTTAACCTAACGTCGCCCTAACTTTATATTAAAATTACAATTTCCCTATCTTAAATAAATTAAAATTTACCTGTCAAATTAAAAAAACTAAGTTTAAAATAACAATTAAACTAATATAATTATTAAACTAAAATGAAACTAACTACCAATTAGATAAAACTAAACTACACATTAAAAAATCCTAACACTACTCTAAAAATTACAAACTATCTAATTACAAAAAAAATACTTAGTTACAAAAAATAAACACTAAATAACAAAAAATAAAAAATGAAATTATCCAAAATAAAAAAGAATTACACCTAATCTAATAGCCCTATCAAAATAAAAAAAGCCCACCCAAAATAAAAAGAAACCCTAGCCTACAATAAACTACCAATGGTCCTTAAAAGGGCCTTTTGTAGGGCATTGCCCCAAAGATATCAGCTCTTTTACCTGTAAAAAAAAACACAAAGACGCCAACAGTAAAACTCACCACCCAACCAACCCCCCAAAATAAAAAAACCTAATTCAAAAAAGCCTAAGCTACCCATTGCCCTGAAAAGGGCATTTGTATGGGCATTGCCCTTACTGCCCAGACCCTAAACTAAAATAAAACCCACCCAAAAAGCCCTTAAAAAAGCCTAACACTAACCCCAAACGATCCACTTCCTGTTTTTGAAGTCCTGCTTGAACGATCTTCATCCCGGAGTTGAAGTCCTAATCCAGGTGGTGAGAAGTCTTCATCCAGACGGACTCTTCAATCTTCCTCCCGGCAGCGACGTCTTGATCCAAGCGGCGAGAAGTCCTTATCCAGATGGCCTCTTTAATCTTCATCCAGGCGGCATCTTCTATTTTGATCCCGGAGACGCGGAGCGGGTCTATCCTGAAGACATCCGGCGTGGAGCATCCTCTTCATACTTCATACAGTCGCCGTCTTACATTGAATCTTCAATGCAAGGGACGTGATTCAAGATGATTTTAATAGCCAATAGGATTTTAGCAGCCTTAATTCCTATTGGCTGATTCAAGTTTTTCAGCCAATAGGAATGCAAGGGATGCCATCTTCAATTGCGCCCCTTGCATTGACGATTCAGTGTGCGGCGGCGGCGACCTTATGAAGAGGATTTCTTCAGGATGGACCCGCTCTGCGCCTCCGGGATCAAGATAGAAGATGCCGCCTGGATGAAGACTTCTCACCACTTGGATCAGGACGTCACCGCCAGGATGAAGATTGAAGAGGCTGCATGGATGAAGACTTCTCGCTGCCTGGATTAGGACTTCAACTCCGGGATGAACATCGTTCAAGCGGGACTTCAAAAACTGTAAGTGGATCATCAGGGGGTTAGTGTTAGGCTTTTTAAAGGGTTTTTTTGGGTGTTTTTTTTTTAGTTTAGGGTCTGGGCAGTAAAAGAGCCAAATTCCCTTTTAAGGGCAGTGCCCATACAAATGCCCTTTTCAGGGCAATGGGTAGATTAGGTTTTTTAGAATTAGGTTTTATATTTTGGGGGGTTGGTTGGGTGGTGGGTTTTACTGTTGGGGGGGTCTTAGTGTTTTTTTTACAGGTAAAAGAGCTGATATCTTTGGGGAAATGCCCCACAAAAGGCCCTTTTAAGGGCCCTTGGTAGTTTATTGTAGGCTAGGGTTTTTTTTTTAGGGGGGGGGGGGGTTTTGGTGGGCTTTTTTATTTTGATAGTGCTATTAGATTAGGTGTAATTCTTTTTTATTTGGGATAATTTCGTTTGTTATTTTTTGTAATTTAGTGTTTGTTATTTTTTGTAACTTAGTATTTTTTTGTAATTAGATAGTTTGCAATTTTTAGAGTAGTGTTAGGATTTTTTTTAATGTGTAGTTTAGTTTTTTTAATTGGTAGTTAGTTTAACTTTAGTTTAATAATTACATTAGTTTAATTGTTAGTTTAAACTTAGTTTTTTTAATTTGACAGATAAGTTTTAATTTAATTAAAAATAGGGAAATTGTAAATTTAATATAAAGTTAAGTTGGCGTTAGGTTTAGGGGTTACTAGTTTAATTTAGTTTATTTCGATGTGGGGGCTGGCAGTTTAGGGGTAATAGGTTCATTTAGTGTTAGTGATGTGGGAGGCCAGAGATTTAGGGGTTAATAACTTTATTTAGTTGCAGTGATGTTGGGGAGCGGCAGAATAGGGATTAATAACGTTATACTTTAGTATAGTGTGGGTAATGTTGGGGTGCGGCGGAATAGGGGTTAATAAATCCACTATAGTGGCGGCGATATCGGGAGCAGCAGATTAGGGGTTAATAACTGTAGGCAGGCATCAGTGATGTTGGGGGTGGCAGATTAGGGTTGTTTAAACGTAGGGTTTATGTTAGGGTGTTAGGTTTAAACATAGCTTTTTTTTCCCCATAGACATCAATGGGGTTGCGTTACGGAGCTTTGGTTTCTGTGATCGCAGGTGTTAAACTTTTTTTTAGCTGGCTCTCCCTATTGATGTCTATGGGGGAAGCGTGCACAAGCACGTCAAAACACTGCTTGTATTTTGGTGTGGTATGGAGCTCAAAATCTCCATATCGCCCATGCAAGACAGGTTTTTGTAAACTTGTAATGGCAGTGCTATAGGGGGTTAAATAACGCCACTTTTGTGGCATTCTTTACTTTCCCTATAGCGCTCAAAACTCGTAATCTAGGTGACTGTCTGATAAAAATCATTTTTAAAAAAATGCATTAAAATATTATAAGGGCTCAAAGATATGAGGTCTCAAGTGTTAGAGGGAAAAAAAAGGCCTGCAAAGTGCTTTAACATATATATATATATATATATATATATATATATATATATATATATATATATATATATATACATGTCTAGTTAATAGGGGACTGTTGTGTTTTAACACAGTATCCGTAGCAAAAAGCCTAAGATATTGTATATCAAGTTTGTATATCCTACCCACAAACCGCTGGTGCATTGGTAACAATGTATACAGACTATTTCTGAGGTTAGGCAAGTGGGAATACTTGCCTAGATGTGCAAATTGCCTGTGCAATAATTCCATTGCTTATATATATATGTGTGTGTATATATGTATTTATGCATTTATATGTATTTATACATATATGTAATTATAAATATATATATATTTATATATATATAGAGAGAGAGAGAGAGAGAGAGAGAGAGAGAGAGAGATGAATATATATATACACATATAACACATAAATATATATGTATACATAAATGGACATATATATTGCATTGTATTGGAGCCCTTTGTAGTCAAGTAGCTAAAAACATGTAAAAATCCTATTTATGCAATATTTATATTTAATAAAATGTTTAACTGTGTATGCACTGTAAATATTTCACATTCCAATGTTCTTCACATAGGGTAATATGTTCTAAATATTTTGAAATCGATATTTATATATATTACAAACCATAACAAAACAGACATGCAAATATGTAACGATTACACAGATTTGCATAGCCCCTTTTGCAAATGTTTCCAAAGTGCTGTGTCTGTAACTATTGTTTTTGGTTGTTGCTAAAGGATCTCGATTGCTGTGCAAGATATCATGTATTGGATTATTTAACAGAAATAAATATGTTAAAGTGTATGTAAAGTCACGCTTTATGTTTTATCTTAATGTCTTCATCTCTAAAAATAAAGGTTAGTTTCATTCATCATTTTTTTATATTATCGCTCTATTCTGGTAACGAAGCATTTATAAACTGTTTTCGCTTACACTGATCCTCCGCCCGCCATCTTGTCCCTCTTTTTGCATTAGATTGACAGACCGCTGTGCAAATTAGACATCGTACCCCGTGGCGTCCTGCCCCTTTTTTATTTACGTCACGCGATTAAACCGATGCAACTGCGCATGCGTCTCATAACTACTCGTCATCCACATTCCGTGCTCGTTCATGTTTAGCGCATGCGCTATAGTCCTTACTCTTTGATTTATATAGTAGGCGTCAGAATTTGGATAGTAAGTATCGATGCGATCGCTCCCATGATATTTGTTCTATTCTCATTTCTAAATTTTATATTGTTTACCACTATTCAATGCCAACTATAAGTAGATATTTTTATTCTATCATGCCTTCAATGAGTCTCAATTTTGTTCGATTGCTAAAACCATGTATGTTATACAATTACTATCAGTAATAATTTTCTCTTGTTAGCGTATGCACAGATTTCTAAGAATATTCTTATTGTATTGCTTATATGTGAATCGATATGTTATTCCAATAATTTAACATTGACGTAACATTTCGAAATTATTTTTTTTGGTTTTCTATACCGTTATTTACTTTTGGAATGGTTTGGTTATCTTACATAACACTTCCATTGCAAACGTTCTATTTGCCATTTTTGGATGTTGTACATCGCAGCAAACTTTGATATCTATAGCAGATATTTACACATTCCTACTTTCTTTTTTAATTGCTGTGTAACATTCATAACCTCTTCTACTGTACTATTTATAACAGTATTTAGTGATTCAACTTCGAAAAATGTTCACTACTGTGAGCTAGCTCATCAGTGTATTGCTATCGATCTAAACATTATTATAAATGTAAAAATTTTTATTTTTGGCTTCAATTTTTGGGATAAAAGCATTACATGTTTATACAGTGTAACTTCAATAAAGATCTTAATATTTTTATTTACCGATTTTTGAAGTATTATATCTAAGCCACTTTTTGTCCCTAAAGATATCACTCCTGCATATGTATATTTTCAAAAGCTGTTGTTCAATAATAAACTATCTAGAGTTTATCTATTTTTTTTAAAAAACATGTACTTATGTTATTATTTTTTTGTAGATAAAGTAATATTTTAGTTGTACTGTGAGCTAGCTGCTCATTTTTAATTTTCTTATAAAAGTTTGTTTCTACTTAGAAATCTATGTAATTTGAACTTACATGTTTTTTTCAAAAAATTATCAGTTGATCAACAAAC